>NW_026606008.1:0-43000 GCF_947568905.1 Ostrea edulis | reverse complement strand
TTACTTGTTTGTGATATGATAGCCTATTGCACTTTGTACTATACAGGCATGTATCACTATCTCAAAATTGTAATCCATTATAAATAAATTCAAGCCAACATTCTGATACTGATACCACAAAAAGGGGGGGGGGTTAGACACACAATATAAATTTATTTGCTTATGAAAATTCGGGGAAATAAATGTCAAAACTGATTATACCTGCCAGATATAACACACTCCATTATTGATAAATATATCAAACATATTACAATATTTACTTGTGTACATATTATAATAATATTATTTGATTGACTGAATTAGTAAATTATTTTCAGAGAAGTGTTTTGTTTATGTTGTCATTGTCCCATTTGTAGATTGTTCTGTTAGATGGACCATGTGTGGAGAGTAGCCGTTGTTCTTGCACGATTGGACAGTCGGGACACTGTGGTCATGTTACTGGTCTCCTATTCACTCTGGCACATATGAAATCTGCAAACCTGAAATGCATTCCATCTGATGTTCTGAAGACTTCCCTTCCCCAGACTTGGCATGTGCCCCGAGGAGAGAAGATTTGTGGAAGTTCAGCTGAAAACGTGATTGTGCATGGATACAATGCCAAGTCATCTCCTCAACAACCTCGTGGATTGAGATCTACTCTGTACAATCCCATCAACTCTGTTGTTCCAAAAATTTCAGAACTGTGTTCTAGAGTCTCTGAAGCTGACAAAACCTGTTTGTTGCTTACAGTTGTGAATTTGAGTGGTAAAGGTGACTGTGAATATACAGAGACAAAATTTGGTAAATTTCCAAAAGGATCCCCATTAGCAGTGCAACAGAAATTGTCACCACATTATGTACTGAATATTTTAAATGCCAGTGAATTTCCTCTTCTCCCCGCTGAAAATCTAATGGAACAACAACTTCATATCATTCTGGATGAGAAAAGAACTGGTAGCTTTTCTTCAATTTTTGTGTCAGAGGAGGAATGTCATCAAATTGAGGAGATGACACGACTACAAGGAGAGAATCCGAAGTGGCACGCAATCCGTAGGGAGAGAATTACTGCTTCAGTGGCTGGTGATATTGTAAAGCGGAGAGCAGGTTAGGCATTTACAATAAATCATGCAACGTTATGAAGTAATATTTACAATTTCATGCTTACTCCTTTTAAAGCACCTGATCCCACCTCTGGTATATCCATGGGTCTGTGTTTGCCCACCACTCTTTATTTGGTATTCGTTATAGGAGTTATGATCATTGTCATTGATCGTTATCTTCACCTTTCATGTATATAAATTCAAACATCCCAACATTTTCCATTCAATCTTTTTCACAGCCTATGAACCTCTAACTGGAAGACTGAAGACAACAAGAAAAGTTGTTACAGAGAGCATGCGTCATGGGTTGTCATTTGAGGCAGTTGCTGCTGACGCCTTTGTTAGAGTAAGTTTAAGTTTGATATCAGACCCCATACCATCACTATTGTATACAAAAGATCAAAGGCATTTTACATTCTATTTAGTTCAATGCACCTTTTAGATAATTGCTATATTTCAAAATCTTATTTAATTTTATATTTAAATTGCAGCTACTAGATAACAATGTCAACATATACCCATGTGGAGTTGTAGTTAGCCCTTATGCTCCATGGCTTGCTGCTACACCTGATCGGAAGGTATACAACCCCACCATGAATCAACCTTACGGCTTGCTTGAGATCAAGTGCCCTGTAAAACCCTTGTCAGAATGCAACTACTTGACTAAAGTTGGAGATGTGTGGAGACTGAAAAAAAATCATAATTACTTCTACCAAGTCATGATGCAACTTGCAGTGACTGGTCTAAACTGGTGTTACTTCTTTGTGTGGCTCTGTGATGAAAATCACTTGGAGGTTATCGAGTTTGATGAGGAGGAGTGGCAAGACATGAAAAACAAGATAGATTCATTCTATTTTGATCACTTTCTTGAATAAAAGCTTTGTCTTTTAAACCTCACTGACCTTTGAATATTTTCATAATAATGATAATCTTCACTAAAAATAAAATAAAAATTAGATATCTTTGTGAAACACTGATGTCCCCATATGGCAGCAAAATAATTCTAGTGCCAAAAAAGTCATGTCACAAGGAATACACATGTGAAATATGAAAGCCCTTTTACTAAGCATTCAAAAGTTTTGGCCAAGGTTGAAGTTTTTCAAAGGTAGGACAAACTACATGTCAAGGTCATGACATAAAAAAAATTGGTACCAAACAAAGGTCTGGTCACAAGGTATAAACATGTGAAATATGAAAGTTTACAAGTTATGGCCAGGGTTAAAGTTTTTGCAGATAAACAGACAGACAGACCAAACACTATGAGCCCCCTAATCTTCTAGTACAGGGGCATAAAAGGGAAATGAAGTGCAAGAACCCTCACTTGTCATGAATTTATTGAAAGGAAAATGTCAAAAGTTAAAATTAATATACATTTTGTATAAGTAATACATCATAATTCTTGTAATGATTAAGTATAAATAGATGTACATAATACCATTCCTCTGAATTAGAAAAGGGAAAATGCATGTTGTAACGTGTATCTGAAGTATTCTTATACATGCACTGTCATATGTACACATGTCACTTACAATTTCAGTGTTTTTCATTTGCACCAGTCTTTAACAAGAGGATCTCTAAATAAAGTCAACATGTTTGCAACAGTCCATAACTGATTAATTGTACCTGTCATACTTAAGGGGATGACACCATCAAATAGATGGTATTCTTTGACCCTCCGAATATGTCGTTCAATATGTATTCTAAGTTTGGCAATTATTTGTGTTTCTTCTACTTCCTGCTTTGAAAACTGACCTTGGCTAAGAAGAAATGGTGGAGTATTGACAGATATGCCTGTCCCTTCTAATACTTTGTTTAAGACGAACCCTTTGTCTGCCATAATTGAATCGCCTTCTTCTAGAAGATCAATAAGACCAGATAATTTTGTAATTTCAACATCTGACAAACACCCTGTGTATAAAGAAGACACAAAAGTTAGAGCCCCATGAGGAGCAATTCCAACAAGCCCTTTCCATGTGTGGGAACTCTTATACGTTGAATAACATTTGGATCCTAGTGCTAAGGATGATGGGCGCTCGGTTTTTATCTCTGTACAGTCAATTATGATTCTAGTTGAGGGGTAAAACATCTTGAAGGACTGGGGCATTTTTTCATAAATTTGTTCCTTACTAGACCAAATATTCATGCTGCCTAAAATGAAATACAAAAAGTTTGCCCATGTTATGATCTTGCGACTAACTGTTGACACATGACAATTGAACCTGACTGCTAAATCTTGTGCCATAAGACCACATTTTAGTCTGCACACAAACATGAACAACTCATCAATTAAAAGCATGCTTCTTTGTTTGCTGACTGTGATCTGCTGATTGGATTTATCACAGGATTTATAGTAATAGCTGTTCATACAGGTTGCAGTAGGTCTGACATATTCAAAGAAAGCTGAAAACATAGCCATTGATGTAAAACCTGTGTAGAATTGTATCATTGAATTGTCATTTGAAAAACGTTGGATTCCAAATCGTTCTATCTCCATCTTTTGTTGTATACTCCTTATTTCTTCATCCTTCTTCTGTAACAAAGCCTCTAATTCTTCGATTCTCACTATCTTTCTCTGCATTTCATCAGGAGGAGGAGAACTATAATGAAGGTAATAAAACATACTGAAACTGTGTAATGCTTCTATTTAATACATTTAAAATAAAACATACCTCCCACAATTAAATGATGACCAGCATCCTACTGTCCAGCAGCAGTTGTAAGGTAAACCATTCAAAACAGTTGATAACTATTGCAAACTGAGTATTATAAAGTCATCAGTTTGGCAACAGCTTAACTATTCCGAGAATGATTCATGTTATAAATAGATATCTTGACTTGGTGAACAATATCCTGAAATATATTAAACTAATACAACACAAAATGAAGTATAAATCTGTGCACTGCACTATATCAATATGGTAACAATTAAATTATCTTGTATATTCACACAAAAACTTATTAAATTAACATTAATGATAGATACACACATACATTATGCATTGATATTGCTTGTAAAATTGCAAATGTATGTACAAGTAAATAAAACTGCAGTGTACAGCAGATCATAATACTAGGCATCACCTATTTTTTAACTTTTATAATTGGACAATTCACATGAATCAAAATTACCCATCCTCATTTGACATTGATATAGAATCTGTTTCATCGGGTCTCTCTCTTTCATCATCAAACTCCTGCTTTGGTCTTTTTTCTGGAATGGGATGTTTTACAATTGGACGTCGAGTGTTGGAATCTGCCTTCCAATGGAAAATCGAAGGTACAGATCCCGGTTTCAATGTGGTTCTTACTGGTGTCCATTTAATATCACTAGGTTTGAAGTGGCGAGAGCAAACTACGGTTTGTTCACTTATCTATAAATATTATGAAATGATTGTATGATTACTTGACCAAAAGAATATTTTTGATCATGTGTTTAACTTTTGCATTATAGGCCCTAGATCATTTTTGCTCATTTCAAAGTTTGCAATTTAATTAAAAAAATAAATAAATCATATCATCTAATTTATAATTTTATATCTTCGATCATGACAATAATGATTATTATTTTTTTCTTAGCATATGACCATATAATAATATGTATCGTTGATAATTCGTCTTGTTTTGAAGTACACTGTAACTAGGACAAGCTGTCAGCTGATCGACCTAGTCCATTGTTTTACCTACAGTTTTTCATCGGTCATAAACACTCACTTGGTATGGTGAAAGTCATTTTAATGGATGATTGAAATTCAAGAATAAATAGTAATCATGTAATACACATTCACAACGATAATATCATACGCATAACGCAGATCAGACAGTCTAGACAGTAGACTAGACTTTAGTCTAGACCTCTTCAATATCACTCACGGTAAAAAGAGGACCGGGATCTCTTCTGATGGCTTGGATCCATGCTCGCCTCATTTCTGATGCTTTTGGTATTTTGTGAAATGATAACTCTGGATTTAATCTCCCATTTCCAGTGCATAATGGTACACAACAGTGTTTGTCGTGGCCCTGTCCTCCCCGTGCTGACGCTGACATTTTGTTTACCGACCTTAGCCTCGTTTTCGATTTCAGCGCGCGGCTTATGAATATTCTTCGAGAAAGGAGTATTAAGTAACATGAATAAAGTCAACAAAGTCCCATAACTCCTGCACAATTTGTCGAATGGAAATGGCGGCACAATATTATCAACTACATGTACATATGGTGAATAACAATCCTACAAAATGTGAACAAAATCGGCTGAGCGGTTTCCGAGGAGTTGCGTCGACGAAGTCAATTGTGTGATGGTCGGACGGACATATGAACACCGGTATTTTTATGTCTCCTTCCGCGGTAGGGAATGAGACAAAAAAAAACGTTCCGGATTTCATCTTGCCGCCTAAATTTTGCTACTCACCGTCTAAGGAAAATTAGAAGTCTGAGGCCAGACAAAGAGCTTTGAGGGGAGAATAACGGTCATTTGTTTGCAAAGCTGTACTAAATAACTATACTGATTGACTGATATATGATTTTGTATTGACTATATTACGCTTTCATAACCCGAAATTTTATGATACAAAACGATGAATCACTATTTCTAATAATGTATTGCAAATAAACGAACGCATCAAAGGCTCTTAAACCACCGCTGGTTATTGATGGTATTTCTTTCGGATCATGCCATCAGGACCTTCAACTTTAATTTATTAACAACGGAATAGAGATGGTACACTGTAAATGTTTGAAGCAGGTTATAACAAATCTGCACAATGACATTGAATATTAAACATTGCTTGGGTTTTTACACAGTATACACGAAAAATTTGAATCGTTTCAAGATTCAAAAATTAAAAAAAAGCCCTATTTGCTTCTTATTTATTCATTTTTTTCTTATTAAGATATAGTTTTAAATAAATATATTCCAATTACATATGAATATTAAATATGACTCATTATGTAGAAATATCTATAACGTATGAATACAATATTGTGTTGTGCAGCGGATTTTTTTTTAAAACAGTCATTGCATGTAATTGTAACTGTTGAATTAAATGAGCTTTGAACTTATGGATTGATGCAAAATACCGGCCCTCCCCTCATAGCCACACACAAAACATTTCATATTACGTACTAAGTAAATCAGAACTATTGTACGATTGGTAACATTTAGGTATTTCCCTATACAATATATGTATTACAAATTATGTGACAATATAACTTTTAGAATAATTAGCAACAAATTTATATAGATAAATATATGCAAGAATGAAGAAAAACCGTACATAGTACACTGTATATAGTATTCTGATTTCAGCTGTGATAGCGTAAAAATGAATATAATTAAAAACAGTACGGGCGTGGATCTAATAAAATATCTACAATGTGGTTTTTTTCAATGAACATATTTAGAATATTCTATTGTAATGTCTGAACCCTATGAATGATATTCAAATTCTTCCGATCATTTCAGAAAAATTCCAACATACCCGGTAATCATAGAATGCCATTTTAAAATGTTCCTTTCTCTCTTTATCTATCTCTCTTTCTCTCCCTCTCTCTTTCTCTCTCAATCGATCACATGGGCGAGGTTGTAATTCTCCACTCGTGTAGATCTGCTCACATATGGATATCGGAGGAAATTGAGAAGGAGGAAGCAAACTAGTTTCGTTTATTAATACACGAAATGGCGTGAGGAAGGTGGTTTTGTCGCTGATCAATGTATGTTTCACAAAAAGGGTAGGGGCCTAATTAATTAATCATACGCAGTGTTGTTCCAACACCTACATCACGCGATCAAAATTCTGAAAAAGATGTTGCATTTCTAAAACTAAAACGGATGAGTGTTACAGTTTTCACGTTAGTGATTGTTGTTTGTATGTTTTGCCTAAAGTTCGTGTATAAATTCCAAAAACTCACCGGCTCCAATCCAAATCACTGCTCTTGCGCGAGTCTCTATCTAGTATGTACGAGGGTCATTAATAAAAAACTAAGTAAACCTTTGTCACAACTTTTTATCTGAACGCCACATTACATCAAAATTGGTAGACATAATCAGACAATGGATTAAACCAGCGCCGTTTTCGGTTCAAATTTTATATACGTTATGCGGTACACGTACGACGCTTGATCTACGAGACGCTTAGCATCAGTAATAGCTATTGACGCTGAAGGAAAGAATTCCCGATATACATGGTGGTCAGTAAGTAAGTTAAAACAAGAGTTGATCACGAGAGGAGGTTCAACGAGAGGCAAAGAAATTGATTTAATTTTGAACGTTGTGTTCAATACATTTCAATTAAATCATGTTTTGATTCGAATGAAAATAGACCTACATGTATATCATCGATAATTTGTCATGGAGAACAAATATCGTTTCGTCTGCTTAAAAGTAATATAAAAGTTGCTGCACACAAACATTATCTGTAAAACCTTTGATATTTGATCAAAGAAAACTTTTGAGTTACAATTGTGTATTTATTGCAATAGAATTATTCAATAAAAAACCTGACTCAGTAATCACTGAATCTCTTAATCTCTTAATTTGCTAGCGTATTTCAAAAGTGATCATGTCATTCTGCCCACACCTTTAGAAGTTGCATGGCCTATAAAATGTTTCCAGCAGCTGAGAGAGGAAGACAGGAACCACTTGCCTTCAGTGTGTCAAGACGAAATAGACATTTACTTTGTTCACAGACTTGCAGGTGACTATTGCAGGCTTTAAATATCACATTGGTATATCCATTGTAAATCATTTAATCATTAAATTATTAATAAAGTCAAGCAATATACAAGTACATATAAGGGTATTTGTTTTTATAGGAGACAAACAATGTTGTGGATATGTTAAAGCTTTCAAAAAGGAAGACTTTTAGTTGAGAATGAACGGATTTTGGCAGGATCTTTCATTGCAAGTGTAACGGTATATACCTCTGTGACATTGTTGGAGCTGTCATGAAGAACAAACATAAGGCCAGAACGGTGCAGATTGCACCATGGTGCACTAAAACTGAGGAACAATTAGCATTCCAAAGTAGGACAGCAGTATTTCGTCTTATAAAAATATACGAGGGATATCACTAAATACTGAAACTTTATTATCGCATTTTGGTTGTTATATTGGAGGAACAGTCAATTATGCCTCTGAAATTTGGGATAATCATATAGGTAGTAATGTTGAAAAGTACATACTGATTTCTGTAATAAAATAATGCAAGCAATGTAGTTGTATAAACTGAATTGGGCAGAGTTCATCTTATGTATAATAGTTAACTCCGTTTACCTGATCAGGATATAGGGCTCACGGCTGGTGTGAACGGTCGACAAGGGATGCTTACTCCTCCTAGGCACCTGATCCCACCTCTAGTGTGTCCAGGGGTCCGTGTCTGTCAAACTCTCTATTTTGTATTGCTTATAGGGGTTACGAGATTGAGCTCTGTTCGTTATCTTCACCTTTCATTATACTCACATAATCCTATCCAATTACCTGGAGGCGAAAGGGCAAACCTATTCCGAAACAAGAAATAATTTTATTTTCAATTAATGTCCAGGCAATTTGTGATGACGATTTAATGATTACATACTTGGTGGTAAGGTGGTACCTGACTAGATTGTTTTCTCGCAACCATGAATCCACTAATGTTTCTGCTTGGTTCAGTAGAAATGACACACGTAAGTTTTATTTTGTACAACCGTCTTCACCTTCTTAACATTCAGGGGATCTGCATTGAATTTACACTATGCAACAGCCAAGTGATAATTGTTCAGTCTGCTTTTTTCAATTATGTTTTGTTACTTATTCTTGACTTGCTACCCCTGCCAACCCATCGTCATAATACCCAACATTGTCAAAACATTCCTTATCTTTTTATTTAGCATGGTCGTGGTATCTCCATGATGGCGTCCAAAGCATCTCATACATTATATTCGATCAAAGCGACATATACCTGGGCTGATTTTAAGATAATTTTAATTTATTTTCATTTTAATCTTATGTTCGGTTATCATATACATATGGTGTTTATGTCTTTCAGCGTATAGAAAGGGAGAACAAATGATTAGAATTTGTATTCATAAATGAATATCATCGAGAACGTGTGTCTGATCCTTTATTTTACAAATATGTTTCTCACAAATAAAGTGGGTTTAATGGTATGTGTTGAATGCAGCATACTTGAATTGAAGTAATAAATTTCACAATATGAAAGGTGAAGGTATCGAACAGTGAGACTTACGTACTGGTTACAATTTCAGATAAACATATGTCATTCGATGGTTCTATTGCCTACACACACGTTCAGATATATAAAATCAGCTTCACTTTTGTCCTTCCAGATACCATGTGCTGCATCCATTTTATTTCAATTTCATTTCTTTGGTGAAGATGTTTGAACAGTAACTTAAATCGTCCGAGAAATTAAAATAAAACGAATGTAAGGCTACATATTCTACTTTTCCCGAATACGCATTAATGGTGAGATAGATTTATGCTCTAATCGTAGACCAGAATCATCTCCATTTAATTTTCGTTTATTAAAACTTTTTGTTACATTCAAAGTTACGCAAAACGATCAAGTACACAACAAATGAAATACCCTACAGGATGTGCGAATAAAAAGACATCCATCACGAATTCACATTCTAGCGAGATATTATTTGCTGAACAATGTTAATGAAATAAAGTTATTTTTTGTTGATTGTCTTACTATTGAACATGCAACCTTTATAGAATTGAGATTGATCAGTGTTCACTACCTTCATGTTTTTTTTGGGGGGGGGGGTGAAAATCATAATACTACATATGGGCCATCAGTCAACAAATAGACAAACAAAGATATATGTACACGAAATAACTATTCACTGTCAAGACATGCATAGTCCAAATCCATAGTTACTGTATTTAGAAGATTCATCATTGTTTGTCATCTTCATCGATTTGCATAAAATTAAAGATTTTATTTGAAAAATATCCAAAATTCAAATTCTGCTTTAATGTGATCATTGGAAAGTGCTAAGTGATTAAATAAATGTTTATCTGATCAAGATATACATATGTAGCGCTCACAGTGGGTGTCACCGGTGGACAGGGGATGATTACCCCTGCCAGGCGCCTTATCCCACCTCTGGTATATCTAGGGGTCCTTATTTGCCCCATTCTCTATTTTGTATTGCTTATAGGAGTTATGAGAATGATCATTGTTCATGCCGTATTTTCAAAGTGATGATATTGTATTCTATTAAAACATAAATACAAAAACACGCCCACTTCAACAGATGACAACATGTGCATTCATGGAATACATATATATATATATATATATATAATGGAAGTATTTTAAGCCTTATCACATACAACGTCAACTGACTTGAGAGTTGCCGCAGGAATGGTATTCAAAATGGTAAGAAGAATATAATATCATGATTAGATAATGCACATTATACTAGAATATTAACTTGCAAAATACATGTACTTTGTGTCATCAATTTTTAAACGGAGACAGGCTACTGACAAATACATGTAAGGTGAAGATAACGAACAGTGATCAATCTCATAACTCCTATAAGCAATACAAAATAGATAGTTGGGCAAACAAGGACCCATGGACACACCAGAGGTGGGATCAGGTGCCTAGGAGGAGTAAGCATCCCCTGTTGACCGGTCACACCCGCCGTGAGCCCTATATCCTGATCAGGTTAACGGAGTTATCCGCAGTCAAAATCAGTGTGCCAATACCGGCTTAACAATCGGCATGAAACACGTCAGACAGCATTTGACCCAATGCGAGGTTGTACTGACGAAGTAGATGGTTTTAACGACCATATAATTTGCGAAATGCTGACTTCAATCGAGTTTGTTGAAATCCCTGTACCATCAACTAAATTCTTAATATATAGGTTACAAACGTCTCGTTGAGAAATTGTTAATTATCATAATAAGATTTGCAAATACAACATGTCATTGGAAGAAATACTGTTTGACGTTTTTCATACCAATTGTTACGCCGTTGTGTAATACTCATTTTGACTATGGGTTATTTTGTTTACCTGAAGAAGATAGAGGGGTCACGGTATATTTTGTTGTATTTCATACCACTTCCTACTTTTCATTTGGAATATAAAAGGTGAAGAGTAAAAATTCCAGCATGAGGCAATATTAGACTGCACATTGAGTGTCTGTACCATTTCACCATCGATAGTGTAGGGGAAAAGATGATGACGTAGTTAGATAAACTGTAGGAATGTATATTGTTTTAATGAAAGGTGAAGATAACGCACAATGATCAATCTCATAACTCCTATAAACAATACAAAATCGAGAGTTGGGCAAACAGGAACCCCTGAATAAAGGAGAGGTGGGATCAGGTGCCTAGGAGGAGTAAGCATCCCCTGTTGACCGGTCACACCCGCCGTGAGCCCTATACCTTAATCAGGTAAACGGAGTTATCCGTGGTCAAAATCAGTGCTCCACGAACGGCCTAACAATTGGTATGAAACACGTCAGACAGCATTTGACCCAATGATAGGTTGCATTGACAAATAGGTTGTCAAAGCGACCATAGAATTTGTGAAGTGCTGAATTTAAACGTTATTGTTGTTTGTTTGTTTGTTTGTCTGTGCTGTTTTCCGCCACACTCAGTAATTTTTCAGTTATCTAGTGGCGCCCAGGTTTTATTGATGGAAGGGAGAACCCAGATACAATGTGCCTAGAAAAGACTACCGACCTTCCGAAAGTAAACTGGGGAACTATCTCACTTACCGGCGCGAGCGGGATTCGAACCCGCGCCGACCAGAGGTGAGAGGCCGTGTGATTTTGAGCGTGATGCTCTAACCACACGGCCACGGAAGCCCCTAAACAAAATTGTTGAAACCCCTGCACCATCAATTTGTTTGTCAGTATACGTAGCCTGTCTCGATTTAAAAACTGATTATATGCAGAAAAAACTCGTGTATCGAATGAGTTGAGAAATATAAACACAATATGCAGGTAATAATGGAATATTACTACATAGATACTGGAAGTTGACCATGAAGAAATTGAAACCATCCCGTTTTTATAAAGTTTACCTGTTAGTTTACCTTTGAATGTTACGTAATAAGCCTATAAAAATTGATAACGTTTCTGAATTTGGGATGCTTTTAACGGCATTCTTATATTTTTTTCCAAAATTGACTTCCATGAACAATTTAGTATTACCTTTAAGAAATGTACATCCATAACGTATATTCACAAAAACATGATGTATTTCTAAGGTAGGCTGATGTTGGCCCTTAGAGTCCCTATGCCTTTGTATTTTTTTTATAGGATTCCTTAGCTTAATCAAAGTTCATTATTTTCATGTTTTTCTCATTTAAATTATGATTAACCGTGCTCTGAAGAATAGGCGAAATGTAATCAAAAATATAAATGGCAGTTTGAAGGATAACGTTAAATTTATTATCAATATATCGATTATTTGTTATATTTCCAATCGGTATTTTATTATTTCATCAGGTGATGTTTTCGCTCATCGTCTTCTTTTGTGTTCTTCACAACACCTTCGCAGAGCAACGTTTTCAGAAAACCTGGAAGTCGGCATCTTTCCTTGGTAGTTTAGATGCCACAGATGGTTCTTTTAAAGAAGATACAATTGCTGATCAAAATAATATAGATGGAAGAGATTGAGGTTAGTGTCAGACAGCATGGTAGATTATACAAAAAATATACTATCAAATGAATTTATAGAATAATGGAATAGGCATGATTCCCTATTTTGCAGTAGATTTTAACTTAAGTTTACATTATTTGTAAGTTTGTTTGGTTAAGTTGCCTGTTATTTTACGTCCCATTAACGAATTGTTCACTCTGATAGATACCTTACAAGCTTAAGGTAAAGTATAACAAATTTTAATCAATGCATATGGCGCAAAGTCGTGGCACAAAGTATTATTGTTCATACCATTGTTTACCAAGACCAGTGACTTTCATTTCACCGGGCGATTGACAACGAAACTGTAACCACCATAATTTAACGGCTTAAATTTAATGCGACGCAGGAATCAATCCAGGCCTCTCGACTGCGAAACGAAACATCTTAACTACTAGTCTACCCTAACTATTTAAAGAAAAATATCCTTTTCAATATCAACAATGATTTTACTTACAACGTTGAAAGAGCATTGGATGTTGTTCTCTTGCTTTATCAGAATATATATAACTCTAATAATGAAACTGATTTCATTAATTGGCTTTCAAATACAAACGTCTCGATTACTTTGTATATCAAAATTGGTACCGTATAAGTTTTACATTATGACCCCTGGGTCGAGGCCTCTGTTGGTGGACTGTTAGTCCCGAGGGTCTCTACAGCCCAATAGCTAAGTACTTCGTTACTAGCTTGAAAATACGGATGTATATTTAATTGCTGTTACAAAATTTAGAAATTCGTTTCAAAATTAAGGATTATCTCCCTCATGCATAGCTCTTATCCTTGGACGAATTTGGCTCCACTGTTTTGGCACGCTGTTTCTGGCTATATTTAGCTCTAAAACTTCATAGTTATTTCGGATTTCAAAGATTTCGGTTGAGCATCACTGAAGAGACATTATTTGTCGAAATGCGCATCTGGTGCATCAAAATTGGTACTGTATAAGTTTTACATCACAATCATATACAGTGTTCCTATACGAAATTACGTTTCAGTTTTAAATACATTTAATATCCTAGTCGATGGGACAAATGAATGTGTGATATCGTAGAGAAACTAGATAGATTTTTTGAGGAATATATATTGGTTCCATCTGGCGACGCTTGTAACAACATTGTCAGTGTAGGGTTTATTTCTAGAATTGTACTTTAATCGAACTTGGCTTCAATTCTTCGTACGGTGAGTCGATGGGTCGGATGGATATGAATTACTGCACCTATACTGGATTCCAAAACTATCTCTGCCCATCAGGAAAATATTATGATAACTGATGTGGGAAAGAAACTTAAAACATATTGTGGCTAAACGTATGCATTACATTATGTATACCTGGTGTAAATCAAATATGAATTCTAAAACAGCATCATAGTATATGGTTTTTCAACATATTACATATCAATTCCTAACGATGAATTAAAGACTAAGAATTTTTGACTTCAAAGAGAGATGTTTCCTTAATAAAAACAGGCCCGTGGGATTCCAAGGGCTTCGAAAATTAGAATATTTTTCTGCTTTGCATATATCAGCAACATATATCGTTTATCTGGATTAGATATAGGGGTTCACGGCGAATGTGACCGGTCAACAAAGATGTTAACCCTTCCTAGACGCTTGGTCCCACCTCTGATACGTCCTGGGGTCCGCTTGTTGAAATTCTGTTAATTTTATATTCTTTATAGGGTTTATGAAATTAATCACTATTCGGTGTCTTTGCTTGTTCATTCAGCAGCGGTATCAAACAAGATGTGTTCTCAAAACACCACTTACCCTGATGAAAGAATTCATATAATATATGCTATATTAGCAATATCTGAGTCCCTTGAGCTTCCGGGTTAAGAATAAGTCCTCAGTGGCCCTTGCCTATTGTTATAAGCGATTAAATTAGGCGGTCCGTCGGATGAAACCGTATAATATGATGTCCCGTGTCACAGCAGGCGTTGCATGATAAAGATCCCTTCCTGTTAAAAGGCCTTAAGTACATGTACCGAGCATAGGCCCATATTTCTCCATCACCGGCAAAGGTGATGTCTCCATATGCATTTAGTTTTGGTATACCATTAAAAAAAATCAAAGTTGTCTTTAAGACATTTAATCACTATGACTATATTGGCCAATCTTGATACCAAAACCCCCTTATCCTAAAAATGTCCATTTTAATACCAAAACTCCTACCCCTAGGACCATGAAATTTAAAATCTAGATAAAGGGCTACACGCTTCTTCTTAATATCCATTTAGTTTCAATTCAACATCAATCGTAATAAAAAATGAAAGGCGAAGATAACGAACAGTCATCAATCTCATAACTCCTATAAGCAATACAAAATAGATAGTTGGGCAAACACGGATCCATGGGTACACCAGGGGTGGGATCAGGTGCCTCGGAGGAGTAAGCATCGCCTGTCGACCGGTCACACCCGCCGTGAGCCCTATATCCTGATCAGATAAACGGAGTTATCCGTAGTCAAAATCACTGTGCCAGAAATATGTTATTTAAATTCTTTACATATAAAACCCCGGTGTCAGAACCTCTATCTCGGAGATTTGGAAAATTATAATTATGGTTGAGTTATTTCTGTTTAGTGTAACTAAGCATTGAATCTGTACTATACATGTATGTGGTTGTATAGAATAATTTTAAAGAAAGGTTGTAATCAATCCCTGTTGACCGGTCACACCCACAGTGGAGTTTATATATCTTGATCAGGTAATTTGAGTAATCCTTTATTAAATTCATTATGTAGAGAACTACCTAAAATTTATTATGAAATACACATGTACGTCAGACAGCAATCGACCCAGTGAAAGCTTGTATTTGCAAATGAGGTAATTATAACGATCATAGAATTTTCAAAAGTATTGACTTTCAATTCTCTGCAACATCAACTTGTTTGGCAGTAGTCTGCCTGAACCGAAAAAATGATCATATGCAGAATATACTTTTGTGCATATTTGTAATGGTTTGAGTTTTAAATATCGAGAAGTGTTTTATTTTGCATATCAGCATTGTTATGACGGGTGTGACCGGTCAACAGGGGATGTTTACTCCTCTTAGGCACCTGATCCCACCTCTGGTGTGTCCAGGGGTCCGTGTTTGCCCAACTATCTATTTTGTATTGCTTATAGGAGTTATGAGATTGATCAGTGTTCGTTATCTTCACCTTGCATTTAACCATCGAGTTTGTATCTCTGCTGGTGGACAGTCTGTCCCCGAGGATACTTGTCGCTCGATATATGTTCCTTCATAAATATACACAATAACGAAACAATACTGGCTGACACGTCGCCCAGTATAAAAAGGTGTCACTCTGTGGAGTCTATAAGGGACACAGGCTCCTACAGGTCGGTTGGTGTCCCTCGGATTTTCCTTCGAGATATCAAAGATTTGTTGTATGTACAATCGTCAGATTGTCAGCTTTGGTACAGAAACCAACATTCTTATACCCAAATTAAAGACTGTTATGTTCCTTTAAGAGATATATTTGATAATTACTTTTCAGACCCCATGTGTTCAACCTCAAAATGTTCTGCGAAAAATTGCAAAACTTGTGATATACTGATCACTAAAAATTCATTTAGTAGTAATCTAACTGGACGTAGTTTCTGTACCAAAACGTTTGATAATCTGACTTGTAAATCTTCTAACGTTGTATACGCCGTTGAGTGTAACCTGTGTGGCTTAATTTATGTGGGAGAAACCAAGGGGCCACTTAATAAAAGAATATCGGGGCACAGATTTCAAATTAATAATGGTGGTAACCAACTTCTTTACAAGCATTTTAATGCACCGGACCACTCCATCTTGTCCATGAGGGTAAGGATTTTAGAAAAAAAAATTACCATCACACAAACAATCCTAGATGCAATGATAATGTATATGATGTGGGAAATTTGACTAGTCCACAAGGAAATAACGTGAATGTGATGGGACTCTTTCCCAATACCCAAAGACGAAAACGTAGTCACGGACATCGTTCATATAAAAGACCAAGTATAAATGATGTCACGTTTGATTCACTTTTGTCTCACGTCAACGGACAATTAGGTCCACATCATATTCGTACAAAACTTTACTCTATTCCATTGAGGGTTTTACACACGTTATTTGAAGAAGCTATGGCTAGTCTATACTTGAAATTTTCAATACCTGAATATAGACTGAACTCTATGATTATGGATGTTGCCTACCACAGGCTCTATAAACCAGCACGGACCATGGATGATATTCCTTCCAAATCATGCCGCCAGTTCCTTAAGCTCAAAGATGCCGTCAACATAAACAACATTCTTCGTCATAAAAGGGTTCAGTCGTGTATTCCAACTTATTTCAAGTTCAAGTCTACACCCTGTATTTCCTACGGCTATACTTCTACTATTGCATCCAAACTTTTTAATTATAAACAAACTTTGCAGTGCTTAGATATAGACCATCTTATACGTAATCTTGTTCTTCATCTTCTTTCAACTATAGTCCAGCTGGACATGTCATTACTGGTGATGTTGATATAGTTGAAAATGAGGACCTCAAATCACTTATTCTTAAAGGTCCTAAATACAGAGAACCTCGGTCTTTTAATTGGCGACAGAACTTCATCTCTATTATGAGTTCTGTCGAAGATTATGCCAGACGATGGGCTAAATATGAAAAAGAAGAACTTGATACATTGTCAGAATGGGTTAAAAGCATAAGAGGGATATTAAAATCCCGATTAGACACATGAAAACAAAAGTACGTACCATCTATCCTTCTGTGTTTAGTAAACCAGAAGTGATAAAAGAATTAGATAGGTTACATGAGGAATATGTTTTGGTTCCAGCTGACAAAGCTAGTAACAACATTGTCTTTGTTTGTAAGGCTCATTATTACAACTGTATTTTAAACGAACTTGGCATTAATTCCACTTTTGGTAATCATACTTATACTCCAACTGTCCTTTCAAAAGAAGAAATTCTTCAACACCATGCTTCAGTTTTAGACACATTTAATATTCCAGTCAATGGGTCGAATGAATATGAGTTACCGTACCTATACTGGATTCCTAAACTACATAAAAACCCTTACAAACAAAGATACATTGCTGGATCCAGTAAGTGTTCTACCAAGCCCCTATCTTTGCTCCTCACGAAAATGTTAACAGCTGTGAAGGAGAAACTTCAAACTTACTGTGCGACTACATATACCAGAAGTGGTGTTAATCAAATGCGGATTCTAAAAAATTCTAAAGAACTTTTAGTAAACTTGAAATCACAGAATTTTCCCCAAATCAATAGCATTAAACCCTATGACTTTTCAACATTATACACGACCATTCCTTACGATAAATTAAAGACTAGACTTTTTCACATCATAGACAGTTGCTTCTTCAACAAAAACGGAAAACGGAAATATTCATATCTCGTGATCAGTCATTCAAAAACTTACTTTGTTAAACACCACTCTGATTCCATGCACAAGTACTCTGAAGTTGAAATAAAAAATATGCTAGAGTTCCTCATTGACAATATCTTCGTGGTCTTTGGTGATCAGGTCTTCCAACAGTCTGTTGGAATTTCCATGGGCACGAATTGTGCTCCTTTGTTAGCTGACAAGTTTTTATATTCATATGAAGCAGAATGTATTCAAAAACTTCTACGTGAGAAGAAAAAATCTCTCGCTGTGACCTTCAATTCGACTTTTAGATATATCAATGACGTTTTGTCTATTAACAATGATAGCTTTCATTCATATGTCGATTTGATATATCCCTGTGAGCTCGAAATAAAGGACACCACAGAGTCGTCCACTTCTGCTTCATACTTAGATATTTTATTGAAAGTAGACATTAACGGCAAACTGACAACTCAACTGTTTGACAAACGGTATGATTTCAGCTTCTCCGTCGTCAACTTCCCATATTTGTGTAGCAATACTCCATTATCACCTGCATATGGTGTTTATATATCTCAACTGATTCGATATGCAAGAGCTTGTTCTGGGTGTAGTCAGTTTTTAAATCAAGGTAAGCTACTGACAAACAAGTTGATGGTACAGGGATTTCAACAGTCTCGATTAAAGTCAGCATTTCGAAAATTCTATGGTCGTTATAACGATCTAGTTCGTCAATACAACCTCGCATTGGGTCAAATGCTGTCTGACCTGTTTCATACCGATTGTTAAGCCGTTCTTGGCACACTGATTTTGACTGCGGATAACTCCGTTTACCTGATCAGGATATGGGGCTCACGGCTGGTGTGACCGGTCAACAGGGGATGCTTACTCCTCCTAGGCACCTGATCCCACCTGTGGTGTGTCCAGGGGTCCGTGTTTGCCCAACTATCTATTTTGTATTGCTTGTAGGAGTTATGAGATTGATCACTGTTCTTATCTTCACCTTACTTACAAAGATCAAAGTACTTTGTAGGTATTGGAAATAAAACAAATACTGTGTGTTCTGTATATCAGTATTGTTGTGGGTTACAAAGATCAATGTGTTTATCATTATTTGTACATCAATTTCTACTATTGATTGTTATGATCTAGAAAATTGCATGGAGGAACTATACACCTCAGTTTCAAAACAGCGTAAACATTATCCACAAAGTGAAGAAATTTTCTCCAATTTACAGAGAAGACCACCATTGGGGAAATAGGCAGAACACATGAACACACCGTGTTGATCTGACGAATTACAGCGGGGGAAAAATATTGGAGTTTTGTAAATACATTATAATAAAACTTTACTTCTCATGTTTTAGTCTCGTTGTAATTTGATAGCAATCCATATATATACTTATAAATACTTGTCAATTCCATGCGTTATATAGTAATGGAAAAGAACGGAAAAAGCCTTTATATAATCAAAGTACAAATGGGAACTGATTTTATATAGATTTGCACCAGATGCCTCTGGGATTGAGAATTATTCCAAATGATAAAACAACAGAGTAGTTCACTCAAAAGTCATAAACTGACGCATAACATATGTGGTCTACAATCAATTGTTTATGTTAACGTACATACAGACACTGGTAACTTAACACCTTGTTTGGGTTGTATTGTACTATTCCAACATATCATATACATTTGTACTCTTGGAATTGCTCATTTTTGTCACAATATATGTCCCTACATTAATATTCTAGCATAAGAACATGTTTGAAAATCTCCACACATAACATTATACCTCTTGGGTTTATGCTAAATTTTGATTTGTTTTCTATAACTCCTCTTAAAGATTGACATGACTTACACAGCTAAACAAGTCCTCATTGCTTTAAATGCAAGAACTTGTACCTAAACCTCAGACATTTACTTACCCTTCATCTTTAAAATTGTGAATGATCTTATTTAAGATTTGAAATTCAATCCTAGAGCTCTATGCAAATCATCTAGGAAAATCTCAACAAACATAACTTCATAAACATCAACAAATGGCAGTAAAATAGCTATAATTTATTCAATCTATAAAAATAGCTATGTGATCTTACTTTTGCACATAAGAAAAGGTGAAGATAACGAACAGTGATGAATTTTATAAATCCGGTATGACCGGTCGACATGGGACGCCTACTCCTCCTAGGCACCTTGTCCCACCTCTGGTATATCCAGGGGTCTGTGTTTGCCCATTGAACTATCTATTTTGTATTGCTTATAGGAGTTATGTGATTGATCACTGTTCGTTATCTTCACCTTCCTAAAAGGAATACAAAATTAAGAGTTGAGCAAAGGTCAAATTCCCCCATCTTGTATTTTTGAATATTTCGGTTGTATTTTTGATAAAATATTAAACTTACGTGTTTTTATTCAATTGGAATACACAAATCTCACAGAGAAACCGGGTTTTTTTAATATGTCATATCACCGAAAAGTTTGCAATTCAACCGGCGACATTTTGAAAAAACAATCTGCACTTCGCTGAGAAATCCTATCGAAAGAGCAACTACCAACTAAATAGAACAGTCATTCTAACTATACTGATTATTCTTGGATTAAATGTATCGCTAATTGGTAGGCGCTACATTTTTCACTCCGTTCAATTGCATCGTTTTAACCTCACCACCTATGGATAAGACCGTAAAAACCGAAGCCCGTGTCATAGCAGGTGTTCCACGATAAAGACCCCTCCCTGCTCAATGGCCATAAGCGTCGAGCATACACCTAAATTTTGCTGTCCTTCACCGGCAATGGCGACGTCTCCATATGAGTGAAATATTATCGAAAGGGACGTTAAACAATATCTAATCAATCAACCACCACCTACAGCAAACATAAAGTGTGGTGTTATATATTTCTGTTGTGACCCACTATTTTTAGAACAAAAAACCCGAGATGAGGTTTCAAAATATCTTTAGCTATTCGAAAATGTAAAAGAATACAGATGATAATAAAAAGACGGTAGTTTATGTGTAGAATCGGTAGATAAGTTTAGGTTTATAGCACAGAAAATTGGGGTGGTTCTCTTTGCTGTCCTAAGTGTCAGAAAATAAACGTATTTTATATAAGAAAAGAAACATGTATCCGTGCAATGCATGCATACATTGCTACTTGATGGCATGCTATTTGTTTAATCTTAGAGCAAAAAGTTTTGAATTTTTATCAATTACCCAACGAAATAATGCTAATTCATTTATATGAAATATTTTGTTTATATAGAGTCACATTTTTTGAAAAATAAATATACGGAGCATTGCCAATTTTCCTTCATGACTCTTTCTGATTTCCATGAAAAATTACCTACAAAACCGCGAAATGCCCTGGACGAAATGCTTTCAAACCTACGACAAATTGTCTTGAAAACAAGAAAATGTTTTTTGTAATCAATATTTGATTTAATTTACAACTGAAAGTTTGAAAACATTTAAACTGCATGACTGGTTGTTCCTATACTAAAATTAATTTACTGTCGAGCTCAGAAGTTTATCATTGAATTGGACAATGAATGCAGCCACTCTAACACTGATGTCAATTTGACGCTAACACAAATCAGTTAATACTACTATTATTGCCGATCGTTTGATTTCTCGATGTACGTGGGTACATGTATGCATATCTTTGAATTTGAAAGGTCCACACAACTGCTATAGAAACCCAGAAACAGCACTTTCAATGACGCCGACTTTTTTCTAGACCCACAGCGAAAGCGTTAACGTTCAGTCCCCGGGGCCTGTGTTTTTACCTGTATTGTATCTTATGATCGGTGATACTCTGTCTGCGTGTAGCAATTTTTGAATAGTATGAAATATTGCTGTTGACATTGGATTGTATTTCTAGTGATATTGTGGTCGTTTTTCAATTTCAACACTCAACTGACCTACGGTAGAAAAGTCGATTTTGCAGACATTATGCATTTAAACTTGTAATACGTAAACGGTTTACGAACTATTTGCTGCTAGAGCTGAACTTTACATCTGTTTGTAAAGAAGTGTTCAGGTCCACACCACTTTAGCCGAGTGACTGCATAGAGGTGTTGATAAAATCAACTCCCCAAAACGTGAACATTTTGTATTGATATTCCTTCAAAAATGTATGCAATGGATTCTGCGATGTCACTTTGTGGTAGAGTGTGTAGTTGTAAAGCTTCAATGCTAGGGATTTACAGTGTCTTTGGAGAGGTGAAGATAACGAGCAGTGATCAATCTCAAAACTCTAGTGAAGAAAAGTGCGAGTAGGACAAACACGGATCCCTGAACATAGCAGAGGTAGAAGCAGGCGCCTAGGGGGAGTAAGCATCTCCTGTCAACCCCTCATATCCGCCGTGAGCTATATCTTGATCGGGTAAATGGAGTAATCCGTATTCAATATGAGTGTGTAAAGAATGGTGTCAATTGATATGAAGCATGTCAGACAGTATTTTACCAAATAATACGTTATATTGGTAAATTAGATTGCTAAAATTACCATACATTTGCGAAATAGGGACTGTTAGTCTCGTTTCTTGTCACTTCCGGTGAAGCGTTTCCGATGACAAACAAATTCGAAGTATAGAATTGGGCCAGCTACACGTCGGAAAAACCGTTTATGCGTAAATCAGAAAACGTTGTGTACCGCAACCATCTGTATGTCCCTGTTTAACGAGTAGACGTACATTGTCAATGCAGTGGTTCAAGTGTCAATGAAGAACATGTCGTAGAAAGTAGCACGGTACATGTAACTTTAATATATCTTCAACGTTTTGAATTATTATTCTATGATTACGCAATTAATTTATACTTTTGATTAAACGTACCTCTTTTCTTTCAATTCAAACAGCTAGGCTCATATTTGTTAATGATTAGACATAAAATGTACAATGTAACCCAAGAAGATAATTTTTGCGATGTGGTTAAAATTGGGGGATGTTATGGTTAAATCATGACGGTGTTTTTTAAATTCTTTTTCATCTAAACAATTTGGAACTATGGGTATTGTTAGGATTACTTGATTATCTGTGGCTTGATTAAGCTTGCATATTTAGCAACAACTTACAGGGCAGTAGGTGGGGGTAGAAAGATCTCAGGAGACGAACACCAAAAATAGTCATTTCAGTGATTCCAATAATATGGGAGAAAATTAGTAGAATGTGTATTTTCAATATAATTGACGCCTGTTTACAACCAGAGAGAACAAATTGTCCTGACTATCAGAGGAGTTTTGAATTAATAATTTCTAAGCTTAACAATATTTTCTTTGCAATAATATTCCGCATGCGTGTGATATATACCATACTAGTGCTCAAAGAAATAGAAAAACGTTACTAACAGTTATGGATGAATGATTGGGAGTGATCTACTGAATAAAAGGAAGATTGGGGAGTTCTTAATATATTGATGTATTTCTAAAAGAGATGAATTGAATAAATTTAGGGCTTTGGCTGCATGAGTCCGAGTTTGAAGTACAAATGTACATCTATCGATGGTCTGTTGTTCCTATTCCCACCAACATGTGATGTGAATTACTAGTCACCAGAAAGATGCAGTTCGGATATAGTGGAAGTGAAGAGTCCTTTCTCTGAATCTTATAAAACAATAAATAAAGCGGTACACGGTTTAATGACATTTACCTCGATACTGTTTTCAAAGCATTCTTCGTGTTTGGCCCTTTATTCTGGTTTCTCTTTTTATCAGCTTGGCTGTAAATCATTTTGATAGCACCATCCAGTATTACACAAATCATTGCTTTGAGGGCATGTCGGTACTTACAAGAACCGTATCTCATGACCTGGTATCAACGTGTCCAGGAATATTTCACGAAAGTAGTATCAATGCGATTGATCCATCTCACCTACATCAAACTTGGAAGAGAAGATAAAATCATGCAAAGTCTCCCCATATCTCAAGGAAGTTATTGTAAGTTTTAAGTTAAAGCTACATTCTTGAATATTAAAACAAACCAATATATTTCACATCTGCAACTAGTTACCTCATGTAATATGCCTTGATCGAAATAAGATATCGTTATCTTTCTTTTTTTTCTAAATGGCTATGCGATTTCAAGGTCACAATGTAATATTAAGATTACTGTAGTAGATATTATACATAAAAACAAGATACTTATATATTATAAATAGTTTAATCAAGACTTCTAAGTGAGAATAAAAAATATCTTGCTGTGGCCTTTAATTCGACATTTAGATTTATCGACGACGTTTTGTCTATTAACAATAATAACTTTCATTCATATGTCGATTCGATATATACCTGTAAGCTCGAAATGTAAAGACACCCCAGAGTCCTCCATTTCTGCTTCATACATAACGGCAAACTGACAACTAAACTGTATGACAAAGGGGATAATTTCAGCTTCTCCATCGTCAGTTTCCCATATCTATGTAGCAATATTCCATTATCACCTGCATATGGTGTTTATATCTCTCAACTGTTTCGATACACAAGAGCTTATTCTGTGTATAGTCAGTTTTTAAATCGAGGCAAGTTACTGACAAACAAGTCTGTGGTACAGGGATTTACAAAGTATCGATTGAAGTCAGCATTTCGCAAATTCTATGGTCGTTATAACGATCCAGCTAGTCAATACAACTTATCATTGCGTCAAATGCTATCTGACGTGTTTCATACCGATTGTTAGGCCGTTCTTAGCACACTGATTTTGACTATGGATAACTCCATTTGTCTGATCAGGATATATAACTCACGGCGGGTGTGACCAGTCGACAGGGGATGCTTACTCCTCCTGGGTACTTGATCCCACCTGTGGTGTGTCCAGGGGCCCGTGTTTGCCAACTATCTATTTGGTATTGGTTATATGAGTTATGAGATTGATCACAGAAAATATGACATTTTTCCCTCGATATAAGTATAGACCTGTAATTCGTAACGTACATTTATGTGTGACGTCATATAATGTGAAGTGCACTGAGGTGCAGTTTGTGATTTTGTTTCGATTTACTCGGGACACCTTAACCCACCCTGTTTTCTATAGCAAAATTTATTTCTAAAAACAGTTATGCCTGGTGGTACTTTAAGGAGAGAAAACTAGCTGTCATACACTGTATGCATTTTATTTTTGAAATAGTCTGTTTTTATATCATAATAATTTTTTGACATGTTGCAACTTTTATTCTATACTAATGCAGTAGATACTGTTTATGCAACATGTGTACAATTCGTTTTACTTTTTATATTTACCCAAGTTCAATACAAATACATATACATCATACATGTTCATACACCATATGCGCGCACTAATACAGGTTAAAGAAAGAAATATAGAAAAGACATGTACATTCTAGTGCTTATTGTTAAAACAAACTGGTTATCATTACTTGAAAAGACGAGGACGCTCACATCTTTCACACATAGACAAACAAAAACAACAAAACCACAGAAATATGAATGTCATGGTAATTCCTGAATGGTTATCAAGGTAGCCAGGGTTTTACCTAACGAGTTGAAGAAGTATAAATGGAAAAGTGTGTCACAGAGTAAACATAGAACCGTTATATACATGTATTAGTATTTCCCCATAGTAGCTTTACCCCTCCCCCCCGAAAAATGGCTGTATAGTAGCCTTTCCCCCTAGGGGATCTTCCCTATAGCAGGGTTACCCCCTCACGTTTTTTTGGTTTTGATTTTAGAAAACAGATTATGGAAAGTCAGTCAGGCTTTGTACAACAACAATTGATATTGCATAGACGTGAGTATCGGAAAGTGTATGTTGCCGATAGTTTGAATGTAGATACATGAATTTTCATAGAGATACCTTTTGGATATATACTTTACGGTATTACTGAGAAAGTATAGTGCATACGAAATTATATATATATATATATATATATATATATATATATATATATATATATATATATATACATATATATATATATATATATTGTATATTGTTATATATATATATATATCACAGGCACTCGACGTCTTAAATATCTATAATACAAAAAATACATTAAATATCTATAATACAAAAAATACATTAAATATCTATAATACAAAAAATACAAATTATATTATGTTTACAGGAAGACATTTTTTTTTATTATAGATATTTAAAACGTCAAGTGTCTGTGATATACATATATATAGATTTTTAAAAAAGCGTTTTGTGGTAAACAAAGAGTAAACCACAATGTATCAGAATAAATCTTTATGTTCAATAATGTTCTGCAGCCTTAATTTTATCGATATCTTGAATTAACAAGAGGCCAGTAGGCCTTAACGGCCACCTGAGCCCATGCATGGGCCTGTCTGAAAGGATCTTATTTGCATAATCCCCCAAAGCCTCTACAATTGAAATATTTGGTAGACTGCATTGTATAACCTCGCTACAAAAGCATTCAGTGTGCAATATCTCAATATATTGTGGCAGATTAATAGCCGGAATTTCAGAACACCCCCCTCCAGCAAAGTTTCCCCTCAAAAGTATTACTCGGGTAGGCAGCATCTTCATCACCTCATCTTTCATCTGTTTATTTATCTAGTTTTCATATAACATCAAAAGAACTAGAAAAAAGATTTTAAGCATTATAAACATTAACGTTCTTTGACAATTTTACCCCTCCCCCTCCCCCCATCCTGAAACCTTCAACCTATTTTACAAAATAAATTGATGAATTGGTTCAGTGGTTCTGGAGAAGAAGTCGAAAATGTGGAAAGGTTACAGACAGACAGACGACAAACAAGAGCTGATCAGAAAAGTTCAGTTGAGCGAGCTAAAAACGTTTTAGGAGTGCATACTAAAAAAATCAAAAAATTTCCAGAATATTCTTCGTATAGGAATAAAATATGATGACGTCCATCTGTCAGATTAAACATAAATTCATGTATGGAGAAATTTTGTAAACGAATATGTATAAATCAAAGTACTGACAGTACAGCTGGTGCCGAGTTGCACCGCCTGGAATAATTACAATAATAACAAGTTCACATCTATTAATCCACCAATGACCAGAAAACAGTTGGGGGTGGGTTCCTCTTAAAAACATCTAATTCAATAGAAAAATCCCACTTCCTCCTAATGAGGTGTAAAAAACCATGTCTAGCGAGAGAGCGAGTTGGTTTCTTGGAATCAGGGGTAGACAATCATCAGTTGTAGAATTTAAGTTTACTCCACTATCTGTATGAAAAGTTTTTGTGTTAATCAATTGGAGAGAGACAATTTTGATTCCTCGAACGATAAATACTTATCCGTTTAATTAACAAATTCTGAGTTGCCTAAATAGGTGATGTTATAAAAGCATGAACTATTCTGATTTTACATTCTAAATACGTATATGATTGTTTTACATAACATTCGACAGAATGAAACGATGTTTGTTGCATTAATATAAATTTCCAAAAATCCCAAACAAGGGAAATCGGAAATTAACTATCAATTAAGGATATAAAAGAAATGAATAGCCAGAAAAGAATTAATTTCAGAATGGAAAGCATGTGTATGGGAATGGTTCACCTTTAACGTAACCGGAATGAAAAGAAGAGGGGAAATCTACTATATAGTAGGTTTTCCGTGGGGGTCATCTGGCTATAAAAGGGGGAAATCCTACTATATAGCCACATTTCCGCGGGGAAGATTTACTATATAGCCATTTTTCCGGAGGGGGGGGGGGACTACTATATAACCATTTTTTTTTTTGGAGGGGGGGGGGGGTGGCTAGCGGGAAAGGCTACTATACAACATCGGCATGTAATGGATTTTATTTTTCTGCAATTTTTTTTCGCATTAAACATCAACATTAAACTTTAATTTGCGCCTACCGCACTGACCGTGTACAGATCTATCAAAATACCAAGCTGAAGTTATTCTTTCGTCCTTGAAGAGTTTGTAAATCTGTTAAGTATTGTCTTTTGTCACATCACCAGTCACCTTGACTTTGGTCTTCAGCACTATATAATAATACCCGATCTTTTCCTTATCACCCTGGCTTTTGTTTCTGTGTTATGTAGTTTAATGAGGGTGGATCATTGGCGATCCTTTTGCCCCGGTATCCTATGTATTGCTACTACATCCTTTTCCTTTGTTTACGCGAAATCCATGAACTTCGATATTATTTTTGTAGAATATTGTTCATTATAATTTGCCTTTGAGACTGCCGTTCTTGTCATCGTCACATTTTCTTCAACTTGGTTGTACAGGTCCTTGATCACTTGTCATGATCTCCGATCTCTCTCGCTAATCGCTTGATTTCATTCCTCAGTTTCTTGTTCTCATCTCTTACTTTCGTCACTTCATAAAGTTTTTCCAATTGTTTCTTGGTGATTCTAAAATAGTTCTAGTACACCTCTATGAACAGTGGATCTCTCAAGTGAAATTTTGTTCCCGTAAAACTTCCGATCCCTGTACGTGGTGTTGAAATCCATCTGCGATGTCAATCTTTTGTTCAAGCGCTACATTACTTTTCAGGAAATGAGCATTCGGAATGTATATCAACCTTTGTATGTAAAAATGCTTCAAACGTGAAAAAGGTAAGACATATTAATTTTTTATACAAAGTTAATAAACGAACAATTTCATTTTTTATTTATGGATACATTTACAGGCTCATATAAAGTTCGTCATCAGACTTTACAAATTTGCGACCATTGTTGTTGGTATCAGTGTCACTGGGTTTTTTTTGCCCTTGGAGAATTTCACACGGGTTACGTTTTTGTGTCACAGTTAAGCGTTTATAGTTGCAGACAGCATTCGATATATGGCCAGTCACCTCTGAATTTAGTTGCTCGTCTACATCAGCATGATAAAGTCGGTTGTTGCTGACGCCCGTAACGAGTGGTTTGTTTTAAATCCATATAAACCTCCTTGCTTGCATAGGTCGGACACATTTACAAGCTTATACCTGCCGAGGGGTTGCGCAGACTACCATTGGTTTTAGGTTGCTCTGCAAAGTTGACAGAGGTAAAACGCGTCTTATAGTTTACATCGGGGCATTTGCTCATATGTTTTAATGATATTTAACGATACATAGGTCAGGCAGTTCCTTGTTTTCATATGCTCGAACACACTTTTTGTAATTTTTTCATTGTTTGAGTCCATTATTTTTAGATGTATCATCCGTATAGCTAAAACATTTCCCATGTTCATCCTCATACACAGCTACTTGAGATCGGTCCCCTCATCGCAAATTTCAATGCTCCAGCCCACCACGTTATACAAAATGTAGTCCATGAGGTACAATGTTGTGTGCAGAAAATTTTGAGGCGTGTCTCCACCTAGGACATCGCTGGACCACAAAATGTTGTCTCCGTTATTAGCAACGCCTCTTTGTTTGCACCACTGATATCATCCGTTCCCTTTGTTTTCAATACACTATTCAAAGTGTTTCTAATTTGCAATAACTCACCATCAACTAAGACAATTGTATTATTGTATTTACGTATTCATATACATTTGTAAGCAAGTAACAAATCTGTACATCTTTTCTTGGGGATGTTCCGTTTTCTGGACATTTTATGCTTCACAAATAAAACGTGACGCAATATACGAGTAATTTAACCCATCCTTAACTTAATCCTTCGTCATTTGATATATATCAATAAGAAAAGGACTTCCATCCACACGGTTTAACTTTGACATTTCATTGCAGTATTTTACTACTCTTTAAATGTGTTAATGATCCGCCATATCTTCGACATAGTTGCTGATGCAAACCTGAACAGAAAAGAACGCGCAGAACTATTTATACAATTAAATTCAATGCAACAGCTTGTTTATATCTTCACAGTCATCTATCCAGTTATATATTTTAATTGTGGGGATCTGGGTTAGAACGGGTCCTCAGTATCCCTTGCTTGTCGCAAAAGGCTACTAAATGTGGCGGTCCTTCGGATGAGACCCCCAAACCCGAGGCCCCGTGTCACAGCAGGTGTGGCACGATAAAGAACCTTCCCTGCTCAAAGGCCGTAAGCGCCGATCATAAGCCTAAATTTTGCAGCCCATCACCGGCAGTGGTGACGCCTCCATATGAATAAAAAATTATCGAAAGGGACGTTAAACAATATACAATCAATTAATCAATCATATATCTTATTTTCAATGTTTATGGAATCATTGAAATAAAATGATAATTACGATGGCTCCAAACTGTTTTGATTGTAGTTCTGAGATATCTTGTTTAGTTTTGACATGCGGAAACGATATTGTGTTTCAACCTTCTTTGTCATGAAAACGTAAATCGTCGTCTGTATCGCTTATATAAGAACATTGGCGCGCATACGGCACATTTTCAAACTTTTTGCAATCCAGTTATATCCGATTTCAAATTATCCGTTTCGTAATCACTCTCCGTAGCTTCGGCCTTACAATGACGCTGGGTCAAGATAATTTCCTCATCACTACTTGGCGGATTCATACTGATATGACAGTAGTCACACATTGACTGAATATTTATAGTGGTAGTCGGTTCAAAAGACATCTCCATTACTTGCACACTCAAAACATAGACCACCCAAATTCTTGACAATTGAATGACATCATTTAAAAAATACAAATTAAGAAACTTTAAGATCTATTGCAAAGAGTGACTGGTTATTTTGGATATAAATTAGGGAGTATTTTATACGAGTTCCAGTATGTAATAACATTGCTATATACCTTAGTTATAGAGCGTTCTTCTCCTGCATTTGAGCTCCGCTCAAACCTGAAACATAAACGCTCGGTATTTAGGAGAGTCACAGTCTTTGAGATATAACCTTCCAAACGGAAGTCCCCTGTCACTGCAGGCGTTTAGGAACCTTTACTACTATGGTTAGTTGCTATGTTTAGGTATAAATTTGCTTGTTGTGTTGAACACACATATGCAGTGTAGTCTTTATATAAAGATTATTTATTTATCGTTATTTTGTTGAATGAATTAACTAGAAATCAATTATTACATTTGTACAGAAAAATAAAATTATTTCAGGATCCTCGTTATTCTTGGATTGAGTTATTTTATGTTTCATACAAAATAAAACTGAACCGAAAACAGAGGTTTTGTTTCCCGAAACAAATCAAAAATGTCCGAACCGCGCCAGCCCAAATGCCGCTGAATTTGATTTTGTCACCATCATTCACAACAACCTTCTATCCATTTTGAATCATATAAATAATTTGGGAAAATAACTTATCACGGTAGACTTTCCGCATGCAGTTCGTGTTTGCTATTACTAAATATCTTTTTAGGGGAATGAATTCGATATTGTGATTTTAAGATATCAATATATCTATTCATACCACTGTCCCTTTTTGGTACAAAAATAGCACGATATTATACATGTTTCTGCATCTAAGCAGCAAAAAGAAAATCGAATTACTCAGTAATCTAAAACACAAAAGATGACGGCCATTATACAAATTTGTTACGGTCATCATATAATAAACAACACCGCTTGAAATCGACATCACACCACTGTTTACTTAATCACCATCGTAAGTACTGCATATACATGTATGTAGAATGAAATCATTAGATCAGATCAACCCAGCCATTGTTTAATATCCTACATTCATTGGCTTGTACACAGTGAATGAATTTTATTTCTCTCAGTTGAAAATTACAAAATAGAGAATAAATAGACAAGAACAATCAAATACAAAAAAGTATGCGCAAACAGAGCAGAGGGGATAGTGTTTAAATATACATGTACATGTATTAAAAGTATCAAATATCAGAACAGTTGATTAACTGCTGTAGTGAGGATTCATTTTAACGATGGCGGAATTAATGGCGGGTAACAGAGTGTGACATAACTGGATTTATCACGGCGCTATTTACGGTGTCGACTTCAATTTAAATAGATAAAATCTCCGGAACGTTTTGCAGTGAGACGCAGCGATTTTATTCGGTGAGGACGACCTTCTTCTATTCAGTGTCGCCAGCTCGGTTTGTTTACTTTATGATCGGTGCAAAATAAACTGTGTCAACACAGGGTCTCGTCAATTAAAATTTGACATCATTTGTTCTACACTTACAGTGTAAAAGAATAGAGAGGGTCAATTCGTGACGAGTTCCTGTGGGGTCACTACATTTCTATCATCCTCACGGTTTATAACCGACACCGGATATTCCTACCATTCAAAGCGAAGAATAACACATCAAGATGAGAATTCCTTCTTTTTAAACCACATTGTATGCATTGGTGATGTTACAAATCCACTTGTTGGAATATTTCAACAAGGTACATACTTATTTTTAATGGCTGCAGAATTACACGAAATGATGTTGATTTCTTTTCATACCTTAAAATTAAGCACCTGATACATATACAAATAAAACTGAGTGGTCGTTCTTTATCATGGCCAATAACGCCCCTCATTCTTTATTTCCCAGTATCCCTTAATGAATTTTCATAATATGCAATGTTGTTTATATCGAAATCTGGGTTAGTCCATCAATGTCGATTTTATGAAAGAAATAAGTAAAATCGTTTCTACAATACGGCGAATTGTTTGACAGTATCATTATGCAGTACGGCAACTTGTCCATATACAATGAATTGATATACTTATGAAATTGAAGATACGTATAATATCAGTCGGATTCATTTCTTTCTTTTTTGGAATATGTTGCCATTTCCGACTTTTGATCTATCTTTAGTGTATAAATTTCCTAATACATAGAATATGAAATGATGTGAGGATCATGAGACCTGTCGTAGAATTAGATGTAAAGAACAAATGAAGATCACGAACATTGATGAATCTCATATACACAGCAAATAATACAAAATTATGAAAAGGGCAAGTACGGACCCTTAGACATACCAGTGATGGGATCAGGTACCAAGGGGAGATAAGTACATGTATTCCATATTCATCAGTCACACCGGTCGTGAGCCCTATGTCTTAAATTAGGTATATAAAGTAGATACATGTAGGAAGTTTCCGTGGTGTTATTTTTTCGAGTTCCCTGTGATATATCGAGTCGACATGTGGCCTACTATATGTGTAAATATACATATATGTACGATACGTAAACAGAATTTATTCAAAAACTTCTACGAGAGAAGAAACAATATCTTGCTGTGGCCCTCAATTCGACATTTAGATATATCGACAACGTTTTGTCTATTAACAATAATAACTTTCATTCATATATTGATTTGATATATACCTGTGAGCTCTAAACAAAAGACACCACAGAGTCGTCCACTTCTGCTTCGTACTTAGATATTTTATTGACAGTAGACATTAACGGTAAACTGACAACTCAAATATATGACAAACGGGATGATTTCAGCTTCTCCATCGTCAACTTCCCATATTTATGTAGCAATATTCCATTATCAACTGCATATGGTGTTTATATCTCTCAACTGATTCGATACGCAAGAGTTTGTTCTGCGTATGATCAGTTTTTAAATCGAGACAATCTACTGACAAACATGTAGATGGTACAGGGGTTTCAACAGTCTCGATTAAAGGCAGCTTTTCGCAAATTCCATGGTCGTTATAACGATCTAATTCGCAATACAATCAATCATTGGGTCAAATACTGTATGACGTGTTTCATACCGATTGTAGGACGTTCTTGGTACACTGATTTTGACCATGGATAACTCCGTTTATCTGATCAGGATATAGGGCTAACAGCGAGTGTGAATGGTCGACAGGGGGTGCTTACTCCTCCTAGGCACCTGATCCCACCCCTGGTGTGTCCGGGGGTCCGTGTTTGCCCAAGTATCTATTTTATATTGCTTATAGCAGTTATGAGATTGATCACTGTTTCATTATCTTCGCCTTTCATACGGGAGTTCTGATTTCGATGCATATTTGTTTAAATAAGTAAAATCTGTCGATTTTTCAAGTCTCTCAAACAAACTTTGGAGACTTGTTTTTTGCTCGTTTCTTTGTCTTCTTCCTTTGATAATGGTGGTAGCGTATTCTTCGAGAATTTTTAACTGATATGATGACGTCGGTATTGTGGGTGAATGTCAGAAAACTTAGATCTATGTTTGGAGCTTATGGTCTTTGAGCAGGGAGGGATTTTCAATGTACCATACCTGTTGTGACACGAGGCCTCGGTTTTTACGGTCTCATCCGAAGGAGCGCTTTATTTAGTCACCTCTTACGACAAGCAAGGGGTACTGAGGATCTAAAGATCCCTCCCTGGTCAAAGGTCATAAGCGCGGAGTAAAGGTTCTGACTCTGAGGATCATTAAATTTACATTTTTTGTAGAGGCCTTCCTGTTGTATATCAATATGCATTTAGTTTTTCCTACACATGTGCGACTGTAGAGAATACGATTTTTGAAAATTGAGTCAATTTTAGACAGGTTTTGTCCCGCCCCTAAGAATTGGAATGGTAGTTATCGAGAAGTTAAAATTGTTCAATTGTTAACGGGCGACGCACTACGACCGACGCAGACCAATTGAAATAGGTCACATTTACTCAGGTGACCTAAAACTGCAGTGACACAGTATCAGGACAACATCACTGTTACTATTCTTCTGTCAAATAGAAATAAAAATGTAGTGACACAGTTTATTTCCCAGTGATGCGAGAAGTAAGCCAACCGAACTTTAAACACTCAACATTACCCAAATCGAAACTGTCATTAATCCTTTCCTTAAACCTGCGTCTATTTATTTATTATGTAAAATTGAAATTGACAAAGTAAATGGAGCTGTGATTCACACACCTACATTACACTCATTACTTGTAATGTATTCCTTACAATCGTCTGCTGTAAGAAGCCATAAAAATAGTGCATACCTGGCCTTCGTTTGCGGAGCATTACGGAGAAACCAGGGTACCAGACTATATTCGGTGGCGCATGCCACATAAATCTGTACACACGCGTAAGCCATTAGAGTCATAATTGCTGCAAGTTTTCGACATAATGGATATCTTAATGATATGCAGTTCAATGTTTCTCCTGACAGTGAATCCCACGTATTCCAAACCTAGGATTGTGGATCTTACTTATAATCAAGACGAGCTTTCTATCACGTGGCCCACTAACCCAAAGTATAACTTTACCATGCTCTTCCGAGGATTTTCGACACACTACAATACCTGGTAAGATTTTGTCAATTAGAGGGAGGAGTATCTTAATGCATACATCACGACAATTAGTGAACGGTTGCTATGTATGGCTAGATAGTGCTGCAAATGATTTTCTGAATACAATACGTTAAAAATTCGTAAAGCTGACATGGATGTTGTCTAGTTTTAATTTGTTTCAGTACACATTGAAGTATTTAGTCCTAGTAAGATATATTTTTAATAAAATGTATGCCGGTGTAAAGATTTTGTAGTTTGAAAACAGCATACATGTTGAAGACGATGTCTTTGTTTTGAATAAATACATTTATCAGGGAAAATAGTAAGAAAACAAATCTTTCTGGACAAAATGAAAATACATGTATTAATTGAAGACTACACGCTATTTCTAATTCTTGATATCAATGTTTAGGGGGGAAATGTTTCAGTCAATCAAAAGCCGCATATTTATTAAGCTTTGGACTGCTATAGAGTAATCTGTGGGTTGCTCAGCACACTTATTAAGTGCGGTATTGTTGCAGAGTATCTGATGGAGTGATAGTCACAATATTACGGAGATACAATGTAAGAGGCAATGAATGCAGTAATGCCAAACTCGGTGTTGTAGATAAATTAGCATAGAAGTGAACGTTTACACAATGCATTTACATTTTATTTTCCCTGGAAGTACCTAAAAGCATACATGACCGGGATTCTCAGAAGGGTATCGCTTAATTTCAGCGTGTTAATTATTAATATTCTGACGTCATCACATTATTTACAGCAACAAGTGTTTGTGATATCAGATATCTTATTGTAGGATTGAAAACAACCATTTTGCTATGCCAGAGCACATGGGGACTCACATAGACGCACCGGGCCACGTCGTAAAGGGTGCCTGGAAAATCCATCAAATTCCCATGGAAAAATTGTTCGGACCAGGGGTCATAGTAAATGTTAAATCCAAGGTTGCTAACAATCCGGATTACAGGTAAAAATTATATGTGTGAGGCGCTTCTATGGTTCTTACATCCATAGATATTCATGAAGATGAAGCTTATTTGTCATAGGTGGGGATCTGATCAGATGGTTAGGGTTAGGTTGAAGTATGAACGAAATGTACGGCTAGATATCTGTGAAACATATTTTTTATGGATATTGGATTTCCTCAATGGCTCCTATGTACATATTTTAACAAGAACACTTTGTTTTCCTCTCGAAGTAACATCCCGAAATATACACAAAAATAAAGTTACTCACTAGTGTCTCAAAAAAGTGATTTACTGTATCAGATATCTATCATCCTGAGATATTTGTCATTCGAGCCAACAAACTACCTTTTGGACTTCAAATGCTATGCGAGTTATCCTTCATTACTACAGCTCCTTATGTGATACAATATTGTTCGGTAGGCTGAAGTAGTGTTTGATACACTCAATGGACGCACTCTCCTACACTCACTATCGTTTTACGCCTTATATTCAAATGTTCTTTGCTCAATTGGTGTGCTTGATTTATCTACACATCTCTACACCCACTGAATTTGATTTACATTTTGGTGCAGTATGTATGTAGCGTATTCAATATGGACGATGAAACTGTAACAGCAGCCGAGATTGGTTTTGGAGAGGTTCTCTTGTTAAATGTTTCGTTAACAATTTTAATGCAAATAAGCACAAAACAGCAGTGGCTTATATCCTATATTGTTTAGAATTTGAGATTTCTTTTAATAAAAATGTGTTTTAATGTGCATTTAATTATGAATACCTATATACATCTGAAAAATATCAAGTCATACTCCAAACATTTTGCTGATTTTTTAAGCCAATCTTATATTTTTGTATGATTGCACGAAATATCAGTTTCGTATTGAGCAAGCTTAAGGCGAAGCTAAATCCCTATATGGATTTCCATTTCACACCCTGTAGGACTTCGTAACATGTCCCAAACTGACTATCATGTATCTAATAAAATACAATCCACTGGAAATATCCTCTTATACTTTACAGTTAACAAAGTACGAAAAGAAAATATACAATTTTTTTCGCCTCACCATTTCCCATTTATTGATGTTTTCGGTGTATTTACCAACACATGACGTGTACAGGGTGGAGGTGATGTATACAAAGTGTAAACATTTGCACTTGATTGCAGAAGAGTGCCCACATTGTGGATGGTGTAGACAAATCGAGTGCGCCCAATATTTCCAGAATAACTAACCCTTCTTGATCTTTTGACCTGAATCATAACAATGATCTCTCCAAAATCTAGCAGAATTGGTAGCTTTAATGTTGCTGTGCAGGCGAGATGTTGTAATTGTATTCCACACTTCACCTATATCTCTTGCATTGCTTTTTTTTTTCATCCAGTATAACGGTTTGCAATACAATATTTTTCAACTGAATGATTGCACAATATTCAGGGGTTGCAACAGTCTCGTTCAATGTCAGCATTTCGCAAATTTATGTTCGTTATAATGGTCTGATTCACCAATATAAACTCCTATTGGGTAAAATGTTTCTGACCCGTTTCATGCCAATTTATGCCGTTATTTGCACACTAATTTTGACAACGGATTACTCCGTTTGCTCGATCGAGATATTGGGATCATGACGGATGTGACCGGTTGACGGGAGATGCTTACTCCTCCTAGACACCATCCCCCACCTCTGGTACATCTAGGGTCCGTGTTTGGTCTACTCTTAATCTTGTATTTCTGATAGGAGTTATGAGATTATCTTCACTTTCTCATCCATGTGTATGACATCTTCTACGTCACGGTGTGGTTTGTGTACTTACCACGTCACGGTGTGGTTTGTGTACTTACTACGTCACGGTGTGGTTTGTGTACTTACCACGTCACGGTGTGGTTTGTGTACTTACTACGTCACGGTGTGGTTTGTGTACTTACCACGTCACGGTGTGGTTTGTGTACTTACCACGTCACGGTGTGGTTTGTGTACTTACTACTTCACGGTGTGGTTTGTGTACTTACTACGTCACGGTGTGGTTTGTGTACTTGCAGAGTTTCAAGCGATGATTTGTCGGCATGGGAGGAAAAATACGGAGAGATCCCAAGACACGCTGTTGTAATGATGAACTCGGGTTGGTCTCACAAATATCCAGATCCAAATCTTGTTTACGGAACATCTCTACTTAACGATACCTCATCGTTTCATTTCCCTAGCTGGCACGAGGAAGCCGTCACGTGGTTGATAACCAAACGACAAGTCAACGCCGTTGGTGTTGACACTCCCTCTACGGATTATGGCCAAAGCATTTTACTTCCCTGTCACGTGATCATGGGGAAAAATAACGTAGTGGGTATAGAGAACATAGCGAACCTCGACAGCATTCCGGAAAGTGGCAGCACAGTCTATATGCCTGTTCTAAAGATTTTTGACGGAAGCGGTGGACCTACTCGACTTTTCGGAACTTACGACGACGAGCCGAACAAAACAAATGCTGCCATGCATGTTATAAGTACCACAATCTACATATACCTCTTGCAAATGCTTATAATATTTGTTTATCAATTTTGAACATACATATAACTCCATAGTTTTCAGTAACATGTGCATTATTCATGCACATTTTGCATTTTTCAGCAAATATTTCTTCAAATTCCGATTTATTATTCATCCAAATGTCTTATAAGCATTTTTCTTGCATAGAATAGTAACTAAGAAAAGTATATCAAACTATTTTATAAACAGATTGTTGCTAATATTGAGAGGACGGCTATATATATATGATAAGCGTTTTAAACAAGAAAATCAGTATTAAGTAGTAGGTTAAGTGGTTAAAGTGTCCGCATCATGACGCAGTTGTCGTGGATTCGAACCATGAAAGTGTAAACTGTTATAACTCACATAGTCATGAAACCAATGTCCGAACCATAAGAAAGAAAGCCTTTGTGAAGATCTACTGCACAAGAGTTATTAATTCAGAATCGAAACAAACACACACATAAATTTCTTTAGTTTTTCTTATCATAACATCCCATCTTATTAATTTTACCTAAATTTATTTGTAAATTTGATTAATCTGGTAGAGTTAGATTATTCAGTGCGGAGATTTGATTGGCGATGGAACAGTCACTCCATGTTTTAACGACTTAGGTCTGTCACGGTCAGGATTCGAACCCCGGCCTTCCGCATGCGGGGCGAACGCTCTAACCTCTCGGCCATCGGCGGGCCTTCGTGGGAACGTTCAAAATATCGATACGATATATCCGTTGTTGGATTGTTGTGAGGTAGTTTAGACCTCCGAATCAACGGATAAGAAAACGAATCATTTCTGAACTTAACTGTGTCGGAGAATAGGTTTGTCTCGCCGACTTTAATAATAAAATCGGACTCGAATCAAGGAGGGAGAGGGGTGTCGTTGCACACCTGCTGTAATAATATATATACAGATATAGAGGGTTTTTTTCTATTTATAGATATTAACTGATTTAAATTCAAATACCTGTGCTGTACTATACAGTCTTCAATGCTGACATTGGGTCTAGAACTGATTTTTTTCTGTTATATTTTTTTTCTCTTTTCGTTAATGATGCATATAATGTATGTTGAGTCCGTTTACCTGATCAGGATATAGGTCTCACGGCGGGTGTGACCGGGCGACATACGGTGCTTACTCCTCCTAGGCACCTGATCCCACCTCTGGTATATCCAAGGGGTCCATGTTTGCCCAACTCTCTATTTCGTGTTGCTTTTAGGAGTTATGAGATTGATCACTGTTCGTTATCTTCACTTTTCATATATACGTATCTATGTAGAATTATGTATCCATTTACTTATATTTTATAAACCTCGTTCATTTTGATGAAAACTATGTTTTATGCACTTCACTGATATGTTAGTATTATTGTATTCATAACACATGTTAGTTTCCATATAGAAAATGTTGTACTAACTTAAGTATGCAATAAATACCCGCACGACTATGTAGTTTTGCGAACATTTTTTAGAGTCAAAATCCTCTACTATTACAATGATACACCGCTCTATCTGCATTTCTTTGATAGAATATCTAATGTTGCAACACCGGACACAAAAATGTCTTAAATATAAATTAGGATTGATATAATTGGATGATTCATTGAATCCTCTTTTATTATTTGACATATTTACACGTGCTGACTGACGTGTGATACATCAATCATTCCATAGCATTACTTATTGTGTCTTTAACTTATTGCCGACAGAATTCCATGGAATGCTTGGCTTCGACTCGCTTTTTATGGCCGTGAAGAACCTGACAATTTTTTAAAGACAATCAGTATCAAATTTGATAAGTACTGTGTTTTATGTCGGGAACCAATATATTTGATATGTAAAAATGAATAAGAAAGCAATTTGATCAACAAGATTGTTATACGTAGCTAAATCTCTCCCCTCTCCGCAAACCAACGTTGATATGCAAAAGTCCGATATAGTCTAGTCAATCTAGCAAATCACCTTAAATTAATTGTAACATAAACAAACTCGATGGAATTGATTAAACAATAACATGGTTAACAGCATACAAAAAATCGGACATAAAGAAATATTTCAAAACCATCGATATTTTGTAGTGTTTATGGCACGCCGTACATGTAAAGGGGAGTAACTCAATTATAAACGTTATCGGAATAAACATATACACACCGATCTAAGGTACATGTAATAAAAACCTCAATTAAACAACTTAATTACAGTTGTATTAAATAGGTGATTTTGAAACCTTATATACAGACAATATTGCTCAGCATCTCACATTCTTTGCCGACTTCCATTCCCGGGGAACTTTCGGAACAAAGCTTTATAATATTTACTGAATTTATTTCAATTTGATCTGTAAATGAAACTAAATATTTACTTGAGGAATTTTAGATGATCAATCATAAATGTAATCATCAATAAATAATGTCATTTCACAAGAGGAGAACAACGTTCACTAAAAAAGAAGTATTGAAAGCAGCTAGAGTTAAAGGTTTCAGTTATTTTTTTAACTTCATCATTTGAGCAAGCGTTTTGTATTAAAAACTTTCATAAAACTAATCAATTCAAGAAAGTAATTTTGCTTTTCCTTTTTTTAAATTCAGGTTTGGGAAGTCATTTATGGGTACTAATAATGATAATAAAACAATATTAATGTAAATAATAAAAATTTATGTAAAGTAAGCACTTGAGCTTAGTATCATGACTTGATGTAAAATGTACAATCTTAGAATCTAGTAATTACTATTTCTAATTAGTGTTGAACACATGACCTGCGTAATCCAAATCTCCTAGCAGCATACCACCAGCGTGTTAGACCGCTCGACTATCTGAGCATGACAAAAACCTTGGTTTCGTTGACGATGGAATTCTCGCCACGCTGTCACACGGTCATTAAAAATGGAAATGAGGTACAATTATTGATCGTAAATTGAAGAAGATCATACAAAATATACATTGCATTTGAAATATATTTATGGAAAGCACAGAAATAGCAACGAACTTTCTAAAATGAACATAACTGCCCAAAGTGAAGAAATATTGAAGATAAAGGATATCGGTATTTCATCAGCAGCACTGTAAACATGACAACTCATTAACAGTTAGAATGTAAATATGGAGCCGTATAGATTTGAGCCTATTCTTTCGCAAGAAGAAATTGAGAAAAGAAGACGTTCAGTCGAGTCGCAGACCAGGCTGATGGTATACTTGTCTTCATACAAATGTCTCGAACCTCAACTTGTCATTACGCAAATGATGGATTCACATTATACATGGTATTTTCTTTTCAGATGAGTTGGTTGCGTTAGGAATTTCGAAAAAAAATATTCACATCTCCCCTACACATTAGTGCAATTAACAGCTTGACAGGAAAGCATTAACCTATTCGTAAAATTCCGCACGATAAATCAAAGACTAGACTTTTTGACATCATAGACAGTTGCTTCTTCAACAAAAATAGAAAAAGGAAATTTTCATATCTAGTGCTCAGCTGTGAAGAAAGAACTTCAAACGTACTGTGCCACTACATATGCCAGAAGTGGTGCTTCCTCAACAAAAATGGAAAACTGAAATATTTATATTTAAAGATCAGTAATTCAATAACTTATTTTGTTAAACACCACTCTGATTCTACGCACAAGTACTCTGAAGTTGAAATAAAAAATGTGCTAAAGTTCCTCATTGACAATATCTTCGTGGTCTTTGGTGATCAGGTCTTCCAACAGTCTGTTGGAATTCCCATGGGCACGAATCGTGCTCCTTTATTAGCTGACTGTTTCTATATTCATATGAAGCAGAATTTATTGAAAAACTTCTACGTGAGAACAGAATATCTTTTGCTGTGGCCTTCAGTTCGACATTTAGATATATCGACGACGATTTGTCTATCAACAATAATAACTTTCATTCATATGTCGATTCGATATATCCCTGTGAGCTCGAAATAAAATATACCACAGAGTCGTACATTTCTGCTTCATACTTAGATAATTTATTGAAAGTAGACATTAACGGCAAACTGACAACTCAACTGTATGACAAACGGGATGATTTGCGCTTCTCCATCGCCAACTTTCCATACTTATGTAGCAATATTCCATTACCATCTGCATACACTGTTTATATCTTTCAACTGATTCGATACGCAAGAGCTTGTACTGCGTATAGTCAGTTTTTAAATCGAGGCAAGCTACTGACAAACAAGTTGATGGTATAGGGGTTTCAAATGTCTCGATTGAAGTCAGCATTTCGCAACTTCTATGGTCGTTATAACGATCTACATGTAGTTCGTCATTACAACCTATCATTGGGTTAAATGCTGTCTGACGTGTTTCATACCGATTGTTAGGCCGTTCTTAGCACACTGATTTTAAC
>NW_026606007.1:0-25143 GCF_947568905.1 Ostrea edulis | reverse complement strand
AAAACATGATAATAAGATGGTGGATCACAGACTTTAGGGGGTGTATAACTTTCTACTTAATATATTATATAGAAAGGTGCAGTGAGAGTAAGAGAGAGAATGAGAGAGAGAGAGAGAGAGAGAGAGAGAGAGAGAGAGAATTAGAGAGGGACAGAGAGAGAGAGAGAGAGAGAGAGAGAGAGAGAGAGAGAGAGAGAGAGAGAATGAGAGAGAGAGAGTCAGTGAGAGAGCAAGTAAGAAGAATTGATTGTTTGTATAGAAGGGACCCCCAATTGTGTGAGAGAGAATTTTAAGTAGACCCAGACAAGCACTGGCAGTTGGTGACAGTAAAAATATGAGTAAGAAATGATCATTACACAAACAATAACAAATGCTGGTCTGAGGCATCCGCTGCTGATAAAATAATCAGATTCCTCAGGGTTTTCATTCAGACAGGAAAAATTAAACAAAACAACACTAAGTCACATGATGCATAACAAAATAGAGTGGGAGATTCCTTGCTCTATATCTTTCAACTTTAAAAAAATAAATTCTGCAAAGAGTATACACAACCCATGTACACATGTGGGTGTTCAAGGGACGTGGTGATTATCCTAAACTTACATACAATATACACAGGGCACGTTTCTCTGAGAAGTTTAATCACATAATGAATCCATTACTCCCATATTACAAACACAGTAGATCATTGTGTGCTGCCTGTGACTATCACATATACTTACCAAAATAATCGTGAATGGACGTCATTACCAGAAACACATAATCACTGACGATTTATCAAAATCTCTCTCCCTCCCTCTCTCTGACATCAAAATCACCCTCTCTCTCACAAGTCTCCCCAGCTGTGATGAATGTCATTAAATATAATATTTCACATACACAGTTTATATATATAATTTCCTGACTGAATGTGTTTTATGAAATATCCCCTCAGCTGTGATGAATGTCATTAAATATAATATTTCACAAACACAGTTTATATATATAATTTCCTGACTGAATGTGTTTTATGAAATATCCCCTCAGCTGTCCTGATTGCACGGTTTAATTACAAGAGATCATAAGAAAAAAAAAATTAAATCTGTATTCCATGAAATCTGCCTCAAATGTCCGACACATATTGGTCTTCCATTCACTGTGGTCTTCATTATAAGTCTGTACACATGGAATTTTGAACACATAAACAAGATACAATCTGCAGACTGTGGTTTACTGTCACACGCTCCGATCAGGTCTACACAACAGGAAGTGGCAACACTCGGCACTTTTCCCTTCACACATATAGATGAGTTTTTTAAGGAGGTCTGTAACACTATACATAACTGTCCTTCATGAAAACTAAAATTGACGTGCTTTGGATATTCAAACTGCTGTTTAAGAACATTTGATACCAAAAAAAAAAATGGTTGCATGGGTTGATATAAATTTTTAGCTTCAGTTTATTTGTAATAAGTACAAATATAAAATTCCTAGAAAATAAGGAACTTCCAAATTTTCTAAGATGTTCAAAAGTTGAGATATAATCATTTCTCCCTACTGCCCTCTGTAAAATTTTCCCCAATTTTGGACTTGATTTAGAAATCAAGGGAATAAACTACATTCCATTCAAATAAATTGTATTCATTTTACATTAAAAAACATAAATTCAGCTTTCATTTTCAACTTTAAATATTTTTTTTCAATCAATTTGTAGCAAGTGTCATTAAATAAATGTAGTTTAAGATTGCAAAGTCAAAATAAAATCTACACAGAAGTAAAACCCTGTGGAACTCAAACATGCTACCTACAGGTCATCCCCCCCCCCCCCCCCCCCCCCCCCCCCCCCCGACACCTTGATTCACTGAACAAGACAGGTGAAGAATATTAATAGGACAGAGGACGTGACTGTTGTTATCACGATGGCAGACATGTTCTAATGGTGTGCTATTCCTCCTTAAACTGTGATCAATATTTCCTGGTTCAACGTCTAAATCTCCACATTCCATTTGTTTCTATTGACTTTCAACTAATTGTACATATGTGTAATTAAGATTTCATTCTACTTATTTTTTCTTAAGTATATTAAAGACAGACAGACAGGATAAAACCAATGTGTCCTCCGGCCTTCAATATGGGGGCTTAAAAACCATTACCTGTAAATAATTACTCCCCAAAAACTTAACTGTCTCACAAACTCCATCACACCCACTTTTAACATTATCCCAATCTCACAAACTCGCCCGCTATATTATAGTTTCAATCTAACAAACTCGCCCGCTATATCATTGTTCCAATCTCAATCTCACCCTAACCTTCCTTATCATTGTTTCAATCTCACAAACTCGCAATCTACATCCCCACCCCTTGACGTTACCTGTCAATAGAACCCCCCCCCCCCCTTGACGTTACCTGTCAATAGATCCCCCCCCCCCCCCACTAAATCCCCACCCCTTGACATTACCTGTCAGTAGATCCTCCCCCTCAGTGTCGAGATCCGGCCCCTGGAATATGCTCTCTGTGATAGATCCCCCCCACTACATCTCCACCCCCCTGACATTACCTGTCAGTAGATCCTCCCCCTCAGTGTCGAGATCCGGTCCCTGGAATATGCTCTCTGTGATAGATCCCCCCCACTACATCTCCACCCCCCTGACATTACCTGTCAGTAGATCCTCCCCCTCAGTGTCGAGATCTGGTCCCTGGAATATGCTCTCTGTGATGGTCCTCTGGGACAGGTCCAATCCCTCATCTGTAAGGTTAGACATGACACTTGTCTCGTGGGGAGGGAGGTCTCCTCCTAAGTAAAAACAAAGCGAAAATTTTAAAAAAGGCAACTGTTTTAAACCAAGTTCAATACTTTCATAGCTATGTGGCCCTTAGCACTGCTTCCTTCTGCAGATTTGTGTGGTGAGATCTCCTGGGATGTGGGCATCAGTCCCTCCCAGCTTATCCCCCTCCTCCCCCCAGGGAAGGTGATACCTGTTTACAGCCAGGAGGGTTGAGTGCCGAGAGTGCCCTATCAAAGGACACTTTATAAAACATAATGTGTACCACTGGGATTCAAACCAGCGACTTTCGGATAATGGCCAACATCGTATTCCTCAATGAATTTTACCTGCAGTACTTCGTAGAATCCCATTAAAAAAAATTCTCTATGTTAACTTCTATGATCATTATAATTATAATTCATCTACACTGACTGAACTACAATGAAAAGTAAAAATTCTCTTCCTGTTTTTCTCCAATTAAATCCCTTTCTAGTCCACTATAAATCTATACAACATGAATTTTTTACAATAATAACTAACCTTCCGCACCGCCCGGTGAACTTGGTTCTGGTGGAGTTCGGTGGTAACTGGCTGGTGGGGACCTCGGGTGGCTCCTTGGAGGGGACCTCTGTTTCCCCGAGGGCGGGGACCTCCTCTGTATTAGAGGCGAGGCCTGATCACCATGACGACCACCAGTGACGATGCTTGCCAGCTTTCTGTTGATGGTGTCCTCAACATTTAGATACGTTTTCACGGTGTCCGACAACAACTGAAGGAGGTGGTCATTTGTGGACTGCACAGACTCTCTGTTAACCAATCAGAACACAGGAAAAATTTTATTCTGACCAACCACAGTAGAATTCAAGATACTTTACAGTTAAAAATATCGAGTTTTCTTCTTTCCTCCCACTTTTCATTGCCTTTCACCTTCTGATTTTTTTTTTGCCCGTGCATTATTGTTCCAATGTTGAATACCCCCCCCCCCTTACACACACACAATATATCCTTATCCCAATCCCTCCTCCCCACAATATATCATTCATTGTGCCCCTCCCCCTCCCCACAATATATCATTCATTGTGCTCCTCCCCCTCCCCACAATATATCATTCTTTGTGCTCCTCCCCCTCCCCACAATATATCATTCATTGTGCCCCTCCCCCTCCCCACAATATATCATTCATTGTGCTCCTCCCCCTCCCCACAATATATCATTCATTGTGCCCCTCCCCCTCCCCACAATATATCATTCATTGTGCCCCTCCCCCTCCCCACAATATATCATTCATTGTGCCCCTCCCCCTCCCCACAATATATCATTCATTGTGCTCCTCCCCCTCCCCACAATTTATCATTCATTATGCTCCTCCCCCTCCCCACAATATATCCTTCATTGTGCTCCTCCCCTCCCCACAATTTATCATTGTCCTGATCTCACACTCTTCCTTTCCCCATCCCATCATATTACTGCCTCAATATTACATATACCCCCCACCCCCGGCTCCTAACCATGCCATTTTATCTGCTTTCCCTGTCCACCCCTGCAATATAAGAAATGTCTCCTCCATTTTTTCATGGTCGACTTATCATAGTCAATAGAATATTAGGTATTACCTGTGAATTTCAACTCCAGTTGTAAGACTTATCATAGTCAATAGAATGTTTGGTACTGACTTATCTAGTCAATAGAATGTTTGGTACCGACTTATCATAGTCAATAGAATGTTTGGCATTAACTGTGAATTTCAACTCCAGCTGTAAGACTTAAAACGTGAGGTCAGGATACCAGTGATGTCAGTATCCGGAATTCTGTGACCATGAAACAATAATCATTAGTGCGGAAATGATGGACATGATTTATTAATGGGCTAAATGTTGGTGAAATGATACCATGCAAACTTCAAAGTGAAAAATTAATTAAGACCCGCACATCAATTATATGTGTCTAAATTAAGTCATTCAGTTCACATACAATCCACATTCTGCTTTGTATGTGAGGGTCACTAAATGGCAGCTAAGGTTTGTTCATGGACTTTCCACTTTTATGACGACATTCTGTGAAGTTATAAGATTACTATAAATTCACACCCCACGTGTTTGTGACCAACAATCTTGAAATGTTTGTGATTAATGCTCTGTGAAGTTATCGTTAGGTTTATGTAAATTCAATCTCGACGTGTTCGTGATGAATCTCTGTGAAGTTATCGTTAGGTTTACGTGAATGCGTGTTTCACGAGTTTGTAACGATGTTTTATTTGTGTCAGCAGTAGAGGCTTCATAGACACATTCATCACAACTTTACGAATAAATTACACTGCATCATAAACAACCGAAAAATCGATCATAAACAACCGAAAAATCAATCATAAACAACCGAAAAATCGATCATAAACAACCGAAAAATCAATCATGAACAATCTCCAAATACAGGTAAACATTTGTCTAAAAAGTTCCGCTTCATGAACGTCAGACAAATTTGTCTAAAGTAAAAAGTTCCGCTTCATGAACGTCAGACAAATTTGTCTAAAGTAAAAAGTTCTGCTTATGAACGTCAGACAAATTTGTCTACAAATTGTCTGCTTTATAAACAGAAGAATTTAAAATTGAGCTGCACCTTCGTTGTGATGACGGTAAAGCCCCCACTGTTTCGTATTAATGACGGAGTCACTAAATGTTTATTATTAATGACAGACACAATTTTTGTTGCTGTGGTTACTTTTTTGGTTTTAATCCTCCATCTGCCCGGATTTGTCTCCCTTCCTGATCATTAGCTGTCCTAAATCACCAACACAAACAATGAACTTCACACAATTATAGCACTGTAAACAAGCTTCAAATTTCATGGCAAAAATTTAAACTCCTAGGTTTGCAAGTATTACAGTTTCCCACAGATAATAGAAGAAAATTCTCTATCGACCCCTGTGTATCATACCAGAAAGGACCTGTGTAGTTTACACCAGAAAATCTGGACTCGTAGGTTTTACAAAAGAAAATTTTGACACTATTTTATGCCATAAAATTTTGACTCCTAAGTATCAGAGACAAAGAAGACCTTTTTGACTTCAAGGCTCCAATCCCTAGAACCCCCCCCCCCCCCTTCACAGTTTCAGCGCTTCTTACCGTTCAAAGTGAACTCGTTCAAGGTCAGTTCGAAGCATGACCTCAAGGTTACAACTCTCCTCACTCTCCCGTTCCCGGCGCTCAACAATTTCCGCAAACTTCTTCTGTAAAGTCTCAATCTCCTTCTCCAACTGCAAAACAATTAAAACCAACATAATTCACAGAAATGTCAGTTAGGACACATGAAACATTACTAAATATAGGTTGTCAAGGATCAATTGTCCAAACAAAATATCTCATTGTCAATGTGAGTTACTTCCCTTTTACTATCACTCGCCTATCTTGACTTTGTGAAATTAATACAAGCTCTTTCGCTTTACTGTACCACTCCAATCTTACCTTTTGACAAGTTATTACCCTGTATCGTGCCTCTCCTATCTTGTGACCTTAGTGCGAGTTATTCCCCTTTATTATAACTCTCCTATCTTGTGACTTAGTGTGAGTTATTCCCCTTTATTGTACCTCTCCTGTCTAGTGACTTAGTGTGAGTTATTCCCCTTTATTGTACCTCTCCTGTCTTGTGACTTAGTGTGAGTTATTCCCCTTTATTGTACCTCTCCTGTCTTGTGACTTAGTGTGAGTTATTCCCCTTTATTGTACCTCTCCTATTTTGACCTCCTTGTCTCTGAGCTCTGTTGCTAGAGACGTCGTTTCTGTTTGCTGCTCGCCCGTCGAAAATTCGGTGGAGGATCCCAGAGATTTCATCGTTTGCATGTTCTGGGTCAAGAGGTCAGCAGACATGGTCTGGAGTAGGTCTGGCGGGGTACTCCGGCCACTTTCTGTCTCGCTGTACACTTCCTTTTTGGACAGTGCATCTGCTGAAGGAGACTGCGTCTACATGGGAAGAAATGAAAAGAGACAGTTAACTTAACAAGTTAATAAATTCACACACATACTGGTAATGTACATCAATTAGTTAAACAACTGACAGCAAATTCACAAATTACACAAAAACTAAATTATTGTCATCAAATCATATACCCTTAGTTCCCCTAAAATGTTGATAACGCTACGAACCTGAAGACTTCAAGAAGTGCACACAGTATTGTAGTTAACATAGTTCTGAGTGAGTCAGCATCGTAACATCACGCGCGTTTTCCATTTATCATCAAACATCCATTGGATTTACAGACGTTTTTTAATACTTTATCCACACACAAATTTTTTACCTACCTACCCAGTTTCTAAAAAGCGTGTATAAGCCACAAAATCAAACAAAACTAACAGATACCAACCCCCAGTTCTCGGACTTCATCCATCAGATCAGTCCCAGCATCCCGTGGTACGGCTGGAGGTTTTTCCGTCGGAGGTTGGAGCACACTCCCGCTGTCGTCGTAACTCGATTCGAACTTAATCAAGTCCACGGATTTCTCCTGGGGACATGTCCCGTTACCGTGGGAACTATCTTCATCCTCGTCCATTTCACTTACGGGCGTGCTTCGCTTGGGCCCGGAGGAAGACAGCACAAGTTGTTCCTACGTAGTGTTAAGGGAAAAATTTACGATTGGAAACAAAGGTTTTAAGAATATAAATTTCTATTGATATGATAAAATATAAACTGCCAAGACGTTTTGCAAACACCATTACATAATCTTATCTTGGTAGCACATGCAGGGGTCAACATTAACGTTTGTCCGCTTGTCCAGTACCAGTGGAAAAACATTTTGGACAAGTGAATATTGATGGGCACTTGTCCGAATGGACAAGTGCTTTTTTTATGTAAAGAAGTCTCCAAACAATTTTGTGAAAAGTTTATCAGTAGTTGAGAGTCTGAAGTACATGTGCAATGCATGAAAATGAACTTCGATCCCGATATCAATCGCTATGTAAACTAGCTGAGTCAAACTCAATCAGGATTGGTATTCACTTATTGCGTACTACTTTCAATCATCCATGGATCTTACGAAGTCATTGATTCAAGATAGGAAGTCTAGATAAAATTTTGTTTTATGCGTTTGTTGTTTTTATCAAGAGAATAAGATTAAAAATCAATCAAGCAGGTATAAAAATGGACTATATATATTAAGTAATTTAAATACAGTTTTCAAGTTGACAATATTAGATCCTTTTTTGAAAATTTTTCGGACAAGTGAAGTTGAAGTTCGGACAAGTAAATATCTTTGTCCCTTGTCTGAATGGACAAGTAGGAAAAAGAGTTAATGTTGAGCCCTGAGTGTGGGTTATAATTAGAAGTAGTGTTAGTGGGGATAAACATATACCACACACAACTTTCACTTCATATTTCTATTGTGTGATCTGATCTGTCCTCTACAAAAGTCATTTTCTATTTAAATATCAATTTTAGGCATTTATTTCCAAATTCAAACTGATAATAATCTTCAAATTATGTCCCCTGAACAGAGAGAGAGAGAAAGAGTCAGAGAAAGACAGATGTACAGATTAAAGACAAGGAGAGACAGAAAAGCATAGAAAGAGACAAAGAGAGAGAGAGAGAGAGAGAAAGTTACACAAAACAGAGAGCCATGAGGCCAGTCAAGGTCACACGGTTTCAGACCGCTCCACCTGAATACACAATCATACAATGCTCTCCATGGTCAACTTGTTCACAGGGGCATTGTTCATTTATTGAAAAATTCACAGTGGCCAGGCATTATCTAGGTCACATACATATTGCAACAACTTGTTAAACACCAGACACCTGATGTACTACTAATTTACTATCTAGGTCACACACCGCAGTAGTTTGTTAAATACCACCACAGTGCCCAGATCTCTAACTTACAGGTAAACGCCCCCTTTCGGTTTTCACATCTTCCTTGTGTTTGCCGTACACAGTATAAATCCATTAACAGTGTCATTGGTTACACTCAACACCGACCTCCTCAGAGCACTACCACAACATCCTCAAGATGTTTTGAAAAGGACACCAAAATATAACACTTTTCTTCCTCCTAACACTGAAGAGCAGGGAAGTGTTCTATTAATATCTGTGTAGGGGATTCCCCACCAGTAAGAGAACAACATACTGCAGGAGGAAATGTGCTCTTGTTGAATGGCTGATACTTAGGTAAATTTCACCTGTTTATTTTCACCTGTCTATTGTTACCTGAGATTTCTGCATGATTTCCTCAGAGCCGGAGGTCTGTTGTAGGTCATCCAGAATCTTCTTCAGATTATTCATCTCCACCTGACAAAATAAAAAAAATATAAAATAAACAAACAAAAAAATAAACAAGTAAATTACATTAATAAATAAAATCATATAAACAAATGCATAAATTAATAAATAAATAAATAAAATTACCAGAGTATATGAATAAATAGAATGAATAAAAATAATAATAAAGAATCACCCAAAAAGTCCTGAAGATTTTATTCATCAGTCAATCTAATACACATTCTCCCTATGATGCAGTTTAAACTTGACATGCTCATTACTCTCTGTAAAAATTAATTAGATCACTTCCACACCAAATGGAAGATAAAAACTACGAATATTAATCCCCCCTCCTCTTGATAAAGCTAAAAGATTTCAATTTCACGATAAAGTTTGATGCAGTCAATACTCATTCACAACTGTAACAATTTAATTCTTCAGTACGTCTAACTTCTAATCAGAATGCAGTCAATACTCATTCACAACTGTAACAATTTAATTCTTCAGTACGTCTAACTTCTAGTCAGAATGCAGTCAATACTCATTCACAATTGTAACAATTTAATTCTTCAGTACATCTAACTTCTAGTCAGAATGCAGTCAATATTCATTCACAACTGTAACAATTTAATTCTTCAGTACGTCTAACTTCTAGTCAGAATGCAGTCAATACTCACTCACAACTGTAACAATTTAATTCTTCAGTACGTCTAACTTCTAGTCAGAATGCAGTCAATACTCATTCACATCTGTAACAATTTAATTCTTCAGCATGTCTAACTTTAATGTGAGTTATTCCCCTTTATTATAACTCTCCTATCTTGTGACTATCACGTCAGAATGAAAACAAATACACTGTCACTGTTATATGGTCTTGTACCCGATAACAATTTAATTCTAACTTGACCTGATCTTCGTTATCTGACCTTGACCTGGTTTTTCTTTATTTGACCTTGACCTGATTTCCTTAATCTGACCTTGACCTGGTTTGAATAAGCCCTGACCTGGTGGTGCTGTTGAATCTCCTCAATCCGCTTCGTATACTGACTCTCCAGGTTAAACAAGTCCTTGCTGTGTTTTTCTGTCAGACGAATTTCAAGGTCACGCAGCTCTTCTACATGTTCCATGTCAAGGTCATCTTTTCCTGTCCCTTGACCTTGTCCTTGAGTAACCTCTTCTGTCTGGGAACTTGTGGTATTGGAAAGTTCTGTAGAATGTTTAATAAAAACAAATGTTGAATGCGTTCAAGAGTTCATAAAATGAAATTTTACAAAAAACATGACCAATAATGTAAATCAAACACGTGTTTTCTGCTAGGCAATATTTCCACATTCTTATCCGCCTTGTCTCTCCGTCATCTCGCCTTGTTCTATTACTTTAATTCCATGATCTCACCTAATCCAAATTTCTTAATTTTCACGCAAACTTGCCTTGTAAGATTTCTACTACATGTGTAAAATTTGTTTCATTGCTATGAATACATCAGTATTTATGACCTTTTCTACAATAAAACACAATCGATGGAAAGACTTGATCTATATGTTTGAGATCAATCAAAAAATGTGCATAGATTTATAAATAGATGTGTACAATAGGCGAAGCCCTGAGGGGTGTATAAAATATTATAATACGAGAAATCTGATTAATATATGATGATTAAACATTTAAATGAAAGGTGAAGATAACGAACAGTGATCAATCTCATAAACAGTGCTATTTATAAGAATTCATTATAATGAGAGATCTGATTATCGTAACAATTAAACATTAAAACAGCACTATTTGTAATAAATACACAGATAAATCTATTTCTGTATAACAGTTATAAAGCATGCAGGAGATGAACAATTTGTAAATTTATAAATGTAATTTGTTATACCCATTAAGTTCATGGCATCTTTTAAATCTACAGCTAAAAGTAAAATATTTTTCAAAAAATCAAAACACTTCGTAGAAATATTTTGACCGTGTTACCGGTCTTTTTCAGTTGTGTTTGGAAGAAAAAATTAAATACTTATCACTCAATCTAATTAAAATTAGATGTTAGATCCGCTCGCATACTGGCTACACAAACATCTAAAAACATCCCATAGAGGGTCACGTCAGAGGTCAAATTCGGTATCACTCTAGACTTATCGGCTTCAACAAACATTCAATGATTTTGCCAGCGGTGATTTCATTGGTCCATCGAATTTGACCTCTGACGTGACCCTCTACGGGATGTTGTTAGATGTTTGTTACATACAAAACTATCATAACAGCACGTTTTTACAACAAAATAAAATTTCCAGATTCAGAGCTATTATATAATGGTTGAAATATCATGCATACAATACTATAAACTGCATGCACAGGATTATTACTGGTTACCATGGTGAAAGAAAATGCATGCTTGTCATTGGTTAATGGTTACTATGGAAATATACAGGGAATTGGTTAATGAAAGGTGAGCAAAGTTATAGAAGAGGATTAGGAACATGCAATAAAGGACTATACTCTGTACATCCTAGTTATCTGCCCTTACATAAACCAGAAATCTAAAACCACCTGTCTGATAAACTTACTGAGAAATAAAAACACTACATGGGATCGAATTGAGAGGAAACTGCCTCAATAAGCATAAGTTAGTAATTCTTATGCATGAAAAACACATTAAATTCACTGAAAAATATGTCAAATGATGCCTGTCAAAAATACTTCAAATGATGCCTGTCAAAAATACGTCAAATGATGCGTAAAAAAAGTCAAAAATGCCAGTTGTCACAAATACGTCAAATGATGCCTGTCAAAAGTATGCATATGTTCATGTGTGATTTTTTTCCACGATTTCACAAATGGAACCATTTTCAGTAATTTTTGCAAACTATTAGCCAATCATTTGAAATATTACTGTCAGCAACAAATTGATTATGAAACAAATCAGCACAGGCACCATTTTCTCATTTCATAATATACAGAATCAGTTTATGTTGTATGATAACACATATATATGCACTCTTATGTTTTAACCAACCCCCCCCCCCCCCCCTCACCCCCCAAAAAAGACATGAAATACACCTTATTTTCACTAATAATTTCTAATATGAATGTGGTGTCATTATTAAACAGTGACGTCTTAGTAAGAAATATTTATAACCATTTTCATAAAAGGTGGTACTTCTGAATTTTATAAAGCTATTACTATATTTAATTGTGCTATCTCAAGTTGTGATTTTACATTAGTGGGCAGACAACAATCCCTACACAACATAGTCCCTAAGTTTACAGGTTTACAGGAACCACAGAGCTTTCAATAAGAAACAGCAAAGGTACAATCTGTCCATTCTCAGAAATGGCGGCTTCATGTTGACCCCCACCCCCCTCTCCTGGAGTTTGCTCCCTCAGAAATCCGAGTCTGCCTTCTGCAGCTGAGAGCCGTCCTCCTAAAATTTCAATCTCGCCACTTCAACTTATTGAAAGCCCTGCAGGGGACGTGAGGGAATTCGTTACAGGTTATATACTATGAATCCAGGAAATGCATGCTGGGGATTGGTTAATCAGTGGTAACCATGGTTATACGTATTAAACAGTGGATGGGGGGGTCTCTCACCTTTCTTTATTTTGTCTAGTTTGTCTTGGTAGTCCTTTTCTAAACCTTAAAAGTTGGAGATGAAAGGCAAACAGAAAGATGAATAGCTGACAAAGCAGACACACACCACACACACACACAAATATATGTATACAGTACTGTAGGCTGGAGCAGGCTCCCTACCCCCATCCCCTCTGGTATCTCTGCCCTTTAGTATGAAATAAATCAACATTATACTGAAGTCACTTTACAGATATTTACCGTATAGTGGGTTATTTCCGCAGGTTTGAAATTTGGCGATTTGCTGGCTCAAACGTATGTTAATAATTTTAGCGGAATAAAGTTTGGCAGGGAAGGAAGAGTTATCTCTCTTGCAAAAAGTACTGAAGTCGCAATTGGGTGCACATTTGGCGTCAGTGAAATTTTGGCAGAAAGCTATCGAAATGCTGAAATAAGCTAAATTTATCACCCCGCGGTAAAACCCCGCCAAACAGTATCACAGGAGACCCATTTATCAACGCACTCACTTTATCCAAAGAGGGCACAATTAATGAAGGGCACAATGATTTTGTTATTTAAGACAGCAAACATAACACGGGTGGGACTCCTCCAGCCTGCAGGTACAGTATTCCACACGACATAGAGTACAGAGTATATAAAACATCTCTCCTCCAGCCTGCAGGTACAGTATTCCACACGATATAGAGTACAGAGTATATAAAACATCTATATTTGATTACGACAACACAGATTTCATATGGTTGGTATATAACATAATCTATAGCATATGAATAGGATACTTTTCAACCAAACACACTGATGACTGCATAAAAACACACTGATGACTGCAACCAAACACACTGATGACTGCATAAAAACACACTGATGACTGCATCCAAACACACTGATGACTGCATCAAAAAAATTATGTTTGATAGAGGCAAGTCATGTAAAAATGCATTGAATGAAGGTCATTCATTACCATGGCAACACTGAGGATCATTGAGTTTTACAAAACAAAGTTTGTTCTCGGATAATTTCATAAAAATTACAATTTCTTGCTAAACAAAAATTATTCTCCATGCTATAAAATTGTAACATATCTCCTTTGTTCGTCCTTGACCTAAAGCAGTCCTACATCCATGAGGGTCAAATTTTCATCTTTTAATAAAATTCCATAACGTTTATTTTTCTTCATCAAAACCTGTTTTACAAGCAATTCACAAATTACATGATGACTGATTCTGAAGGAAATCATTTGATTAAATCAAGATTAAAATTCATATATGTATCAACCCCCCCCCCCCCCCCCCACCCCCAACCTATTTTTTTAATTTTACTTCAAATTGATTTCACCGACTCTAGATCTTTCCGAGGGCAAATTCAGAAAAATTTCAAAAGGGGTGGAGGTTGCAACCCAAGTGTGTACCTTTTCAGCCCAGAAACAAAAAACTGAATATGACAAAAAAGCCATAATTTTTTTGTTTAAAATTTTCAACCAAAGACAGCTAGGGTGTTGCAAGCAAACCCCTGTAACCATGGTAATCCCAACCAAAGGGAGGGGCTGCAAACCCTATAACCCAGGTCCCCTAGATCTGCCACCGCTATTTGATTTGCAATTAATTAAGATCGTCACAAAATAAATCATAAATCTATCAGAAACATTGCATGGATATAGATTATGTTACATTGGTTTAGAAGCATCGGTATGAACAGCACTTAGAGACAATCTTAACCGAGGGCTTTCGTACCTCATTAAAAGTTCACGCACTGGTCAAGAATCAGTCCATTTAAATAGTAATTCTATTCATGTGGCAGGTATTTCAATCCTTTAATCCCAATACAAGCCGACCTTCAAATTTAACAATGGTCAACTTAAATTGTCGCTTCCTCATGAACAACTTCATTAATTACATTTCTGTAACTACTGTACTATGAGAAACATTTTTGTTTTCTTTCTCTATGAAGTTCAAATTTTATTTTTAAAAAAAATGCTTGTCAATGATTATATTAATCTCATATTAATTTTGAATTTCGTTTTATTACCAGGAGCAGTACTATCTCCAAATATGTTCTCTAACAACCTTGACCTTTGATTGATTGATTGATGTTTTTCCGCGACACTCAACAATTTTTCAATGATCTGGTGGCTCCCGGTTTTTTATTGGTGGAAGAGAGAACCCAGATACAATGTACCTAGGAAGAGACCACCGACCTTCCGAAAGTAAATTAGAAAACTTTCTCACTTACTGGCGCGAGCAGGATTTGAACCCACGCCGACCAAAGGTGAGAGGTCGTGTGATTTTGAGCGCGATGCTCTAACCACTCGGCCACGGAGGCCCTCCCTTGACCTTTGATATTTACAACAGAAACCTGAATTTTCGAAGACAACATCCCTACCTGTGTGGATTGCCACCTTCACCTATTTCAGGTAATTCCCCACTTTTACCTGTATAAGGGATCACACTAAGATTTCCCACATTCACCTGTATAAGGTAACACACTGAGATTTCCCACCTTTACCTATATAAGGTAACACACTGAGATTTCCCACATTTACCTGTATAAGGTAACACACTGAGATTTCCCACATTCACCTATATAAGGTAACACACTGAGATTTCCCACCTTTACCTGTATAAGGTAACACACTGAGATTTCCCACATTCACCTATATAAGGTAACACACTGAGATTTCCCACATTCACCTGTATAAGGTAACACACTGAGATTTCCTACATTCACCTGTATAAGGGATCACACTAAGATTTCCCACATTCACCTGTATAAGGTAACACACTGAGATTTCCCACATTCACCTGTATAAGGTAACACACTGAGATTTCCTACATTCACCTGTATAAGGGATCACACTAAGATTTCCCACATTCACCTGTATAAGGTAACACACTGAGATTTCCCACATTCACCTGTATAAGGTAACACACTGAGATTTCCTACATTCACCTGTATAAGGGATCACACTAAGATTTCCCACATTCACCTGTATAAGGTAACACACTGAGATTTCCCACATTCACCTGTATAAGGTAACACACTGAGATTTCCTACATTCACCTGTATAAGGGATCACACTAAGATCTCCCACGTTTACCTGTTTTAAGACTGGCCAGTTTAGAGTTATATTCCTCTTCAATCTCGGCTATGGCCGCTGCGTGAGAACCTTTTAAATCCTGTAAGGTGTTGTCTAAATCGGCACTAGAATCCCGGCGTTCTGCTCTCTGCTTGTCGGCACTAGAATCTCGGTGATCTGCTCTCTGCTTGTCAGCACTAGAATCCTGGCGATTTGCTGTCTGCTTGTCACTCTCATCCAATTGGTCTAACACTACACCCCCGGAGTCTCTTAGATCCCTTCCTGAAACTTCACTATCCTCATCAGTTTTTTCAAATATTTCAAACCCACCACTTGAATCAGTCTGATCCACCACTACATTTTCGGTTCCCTGACCAGAATCCTTTGTTTCCACATCCGTATCAAATTCACTTGATGCCGAAACCATGACTCCAGACTCGTCCACCAAACGTTTGGACGACTTTTCATCACTAGACTCACTTTCTTTCACTAATCTTTTAATTTCGGCTTCGAGTTCGTGGATTTTATCTTGGTACTCCTGAATTTCGTATTCGGTAGAGAGGGTCTGTTGCATGCCGTTTTCTATCTGGCTCTGCAAGTTATCGATTTCTTTACTGTATCGCTCCTCCACCGCATCTAGTTTAGCCTGAAATTCCTCCGACAGACTCTGTCGACTCTCGGCGATTTCTTTTTCGTGTTGTGCGTATATTTTGTTTATCTCTTCTTCTTTCTCTTCCTGTTTCTCTCGGGCAAATTCTTCCTGGAGGTCGTTAAACCGGGCCTATAAATAGAATTTCCTTTCATCAAACCGGGTTATCAAATTGAAATAAAATTTACAGAACAGATTCAAGTGAAGTTGATGATAGGTAATTATAACAACCAAACTAAGCCAAAACAACATATCAATCCATCAGCTGATGATAGATAATTATAACAACCAAACTAAGCCAAAACAACATATCAATCCATCAGCTGATGATAGATAATTATAACAACCAAACTAAGCCAAAAAATATATATCAATACATGGATCTATGTCGTGTTTGTTTTTTGTATCAACTGTTGCTTGACTTCATGTCGTGTTTCAGTTATTTAACTGTGCTTGACTTCATGTCGTGTTTCAGTTATTTAACTGTGCTTGACTTCATGTCGTGTTTCAGTTATTTAACTGTTGCTTGACTTCATGTCGTGTTTCAGTTATTTAACTGTGCTTGACTTCATGTCGTGTTTCAGTTATTTAACTGTGCTTGACTTCATGTCGTGTTTCAGTTATTTAACTGTGCTTGACTTCATGTCGTGTTTCAGTTATTTAACTGTGCTTGACTTCATGTCGTGTTTCAGTTATTTAACTGTGCTTGACTTCATGTCGTGTTTCAGTTATTTAACTGTGCTTGACTTCATGTCGTGTTTCAGTTATTTAACTGTTGCTTGACTTCATGTCGTGTTTCAGTTATTTAACTGTGCTTGACTTCATGTCGTGTTTCAGTTATTTAACTGTGCTTGACTTCATGTCGTGTTTCAGTTATTTAACTGTGCTTGACTTCATGTCGTGTTTCAGTTATTTAACTGTGCTTGACTTCATGTCGTGTTTCAGTTATTTAACTGTTGCTTGACTTCATGTCGTGTTTCAGTTATTTAACTGTTGCTTGACTTCATGTCGTGTTTCAGTTATTTAACTGTGCTTGACTTCATGTCGTGTTTCAGTTATTTAACTGTGCTTGACTTCATGTCGTGTTTCAGTTATTTAACTGTGCTTGACTTCATGTCGTGTTTCAGTTATTTAACTGTGCTTGACTTCATGTCGTGTTTCAGTTATTTAACTGTGCTTGACTTCATGTCGTGTTTCAGTTATTTAACTGTGCTTGACTTCATGTCGTGTTTCAGTTATTTAACTGTGCTTGACTTCATGTCGTGTTTCAGTTATTTAACTGTGCTTGACTTCATGTCGTGTTTCAGTTATTTAACTGTGCTTGACTTCATGTCGTGTTTCAGTTATTTAACTGTGCTTGACTTCATGTCGTGTTTCAGTTATTCAACTGTGCTTGACTTCATGTCGTGTTTCAGTTATTTAACTGTGCTTGACTTCATGTCGTGTTTCAGTTATTTAACTGTGCTTGACTTCATGTCGTGTTTCAGTTATTTAACTGTGCTTGACTTCATGTCGTGTTTCAGTTATTTAACTGTGCTTGACTTCATGTCGTGTTTCAGTTATTTAACTGTGCTTGACTTCATGTCGTGTTTCAGTTATTCAACTGTGCTTGACTTCATGTCGTGTTTCAGTTATTTAACTGTGCTTGACTTCATGTCGTGTTTCAGTTATTTAACTGTGCTTGACTTCATGTCGTGTTTCAGTTATTTAACTGTGCTTGACTTCATGTCGTGTTTCAGTTATTTAACTGTGCTTGACTTCATGTCGTGTTTCAGTTATTTAACTGTGCTTGACTTCATGTCGTGTTTCAGTTATTTAACTGTGCTTGACTTCATGTCGTGTTTCAGTTATTTAACTGTGCTTGACTTCATGTCGTGTTTCAGTTATTTAACTGTGCTTGACTTCATGTCGTGTTTCAGTTATTTAACTGTGCTTGACTTCATGTCGTGTTTCAGTTATTTAACTGTTGCTTGACCAGGCCTTCATGTCGTGTTTCAGTTATTTAACTGTGCTTGACTTCATGTCGTGTTTCAGTTATTTAACTGTTGCTTGACCAGGCCTTCATGTCGTGTTTCAGTTATTTAACTGTGCTTGACTTCATGTCGTGTTTCAGTTATTTAACTGTGCTTGACTTCATGTCGTGTTTCAGTTATTTAACTGTGCTTGACTTCATGTCGTGTTTCAGTTATTTAACTGTGCTTGACTTCATGTCGTGTTTCAGTTATTTAACTGTGCTTGACTTCATGTCGTGTTTCAGTTATTTAACTGTGCTTGACTTCATGTCGTGTTTCAGTTATTTAACTGTGCTTGACTTCATGTCGTGTTTCAGTTATTTAACTGTGCTTGACTTCATGTCGTGTTTCAGTTATTTAACTGTGCTTGACTTCATGTCGTGTTTCAGTTATTTAACTGTGCTTGACTTCATGTCGTGTTTCAGTTATTTAACTGTGCTTGACTTCATGTCGTGTTTCAGTTATTTAACTGTGCTTGACTTCATGTCGTGTTTCAGTTATTTAACTGTGCTTGACTTCATGTCGTGTTTCAGTTATTTAACTGTGCTTGACTTCATGTCGTGTTTCAGTTATTTAACTGTGCTTGACTTCATGTCGTGTTTCAGTTATTTAACTGTGCTTGACTTCATGTCGTGTTTCAGTTATTTAACTGTGCTTGACTTCATGTCGTGTTTCAGTTATTTAACTGTGCTTGACTTCATGTCGTGTTTCAGTTATTTAACTGTGCTTGACTTCATGTCGTGTTTCAGTTATTTAACTGTGCTTGACTTCATGTCGTGTTTCAGTTATTTAACTGTGCTTGACTTCATGTCGTGTTTCAGTTATTTAACTGTGCTTGACTTCATGTCGTGTTTCAGTTATTTAACTGTGCTTGACTTCATGTCGTGTTTCAGTTATTTAACTGTGCTTGACTTCATGTCGTGTTTCAGTTATTTAACTGTGCTTGACTTCATGTCGTGTTTCAGTTATTTAACTGTGCTTGACTTCATGTCGTGTTTCAGTTATTTAACTGTGCTTGACTTCATGTCGTGTTTCAGATATTTAACTGTTGCTTGACCAGGCCTTCATGTCGTGTTTCAGTTATTTAACTGTGCTTGACTTCATGTCGTGTTTCAGTTATTTAACTGTGCTTGACTTCATGTCGTGTTTCAGTTATTTAACTGTTGCTTGACTTCATGTCGTGTTTCAGTTATTTAACTGTTGCTTGACCAGGCCTTCATGTCGTGTTTCAGTTATTTAACTGTGCTTGACTTCATGTCGTGTTTCAGTTATTTAACTGTGCTTGACTTCATGTCGTGTTTCAGTTATTTAACTGTGCTTGACTTCATGTCGTGTTTCAGTTATTTAACTGTGCTTGACTTCATGTCGTGTTTCAGTTATTTAACTGTGCTTGACTTCATGTCGTGTTTCAGTTATTTAACTGTGCTTGACTTCATGTCGTGTTTCAGTTATTTAACTGTGCTTGACTTCATGTCGTGTTTCAGTTATTTAACTGTGCTTGACTTCATGTCGTGTTTCAGTTATTTAACTGTGCTTGACTTCATGTCGTGTTTCAGTTATTTAACTGTTGCTTGACCAGGCCTTCATGTCGTGTTTCAGTTATTTAACTGTGCTTGACTTCATGTCGTGTTTCAGTTATTTAACTGTTGCTTGACCAGGCCTTCATGTCGTGTTTCAGTTATTTAACTGTGCTTGACTTCATGTCGTGTTTCAGTTATTTAACTGTGCTTGACTTCATGTCGTGTTTCAGTTATTTAACTGTGCTTGACTTCATGTCGTGTTTCAGTTATTTAACTGTGCTTGACTTCATGTCGTGTTTCAGTTATTTAACTGTGCTTGACTTCATGTCGTGTTTCAGTTATTTAACTGTGCTTGACTTCATGTCGTGTTTCAGTTATTTAACTGTGCTTGACTTCATGTCGTGTTTCAGTTATTTAACTGTGCTTGACTTCATGTCGTGTTTCAGTTATTTAACTGTGCTTGACTTCATGTCGTGTTTCAGTTATTTAACTGTGCTTGACTTCATGTCGTGTTTCAGTTATTTAACTGTGCTTGACTTCATGTCGTGTTTCAGTTATTTAACTGTGCTTGACTTCATGTCGTGTTTCAGTTATTTAACTGTGCTTGACTTCATGTCGTGTTTCAGTTATTTAACTGTGCTTGACTTCATGTCGTGTTTCAGTTATTTAACTGTGCTTGACTTCATGTCGTGTTTCAGTTATTTAACTGTGCTTGACTTCATGTCGTGTTTCAGTTATTTAACTGTGCTTGACTTCATGTCGTGTTTCAGTTATTTAACTGTGCTTGACTTCATGTCGTGTTTCAGTTATTTAACTGTGCTTGACTTCATGTCGTGTTTCAGTTATTTAACTGTGCTTGACTTCATGTCGTGTTTCAGTTATTTAACTGTGCTTGACTTCATGTCGTGTTTCAGTTATTTAACTGTGCTTGACTTCATGTCGTGTTTCAGTTATTTAACTGTGCTTGACTTCATGTCGTGTTTCAGTTATTTAACTGTGCTTGACTTCATGTCGTGTTTCAGTTATTTAACTGTGCTTGACTTCATGTCGTGTTTCAGTTATTTAACTGTGCTTGACTTCATGTCGTGTTTCAGTTATTTAACTGTGCTTGACTTCATGTCGTGTTTCAGTTATTTAACTGTGCTTGACTTCATGTCGTGTTTCAGATATTTAACTGTTGCTTGACCAGGCCTTCATGTCGTGTTTCAGTTATTTAACTGTGCTTGACTTCATGTCGTGTTTCAGTTATTTAACTGTGCTTGACTTCATGTCGTGTTTCAGTTATTTAACTGTTGCTTGACTTCATGTCGTGTTTCAGTTATTTAACTGTTGCTTGACCAGTCCTTCATGTCGTGTTTCAGATATTTAACTGTTGCTTGACCAGACCTTCATGTCGTGTTTCTTTTATGAAACTGTTGCTTGACCAGGCCTTCTTTTAAGTACCTGTTGCTCCTGGAACAGAGTTCAAACTTTCGACCTCCTGCTCACACTTAACAAATATTATCTCATCGTCGTAAGTATCCAACAAGGGCAGTAACTCTGAAATATCTACATCACCTTGTCTTCCTTTCAACTCAGGCCAAAAATAAAAATGGATTTGTTTGATGTACTCCGACCGACCCGTCAAATTTGCTCCTACCCAATCATTTTTTTCAGCAATTTAAAATTTCCATTTTTTAAAAAACTTTTTGGTTCCCTTGAAAAATAGAAAATTCTCCTTATTTTAAAAGAAAATATAAAAAAAAAAAATTCATGACATTCCAAAAAAACAAAAAAACAACCTACCTACCAACCCACCTTGAAAAATGTGGGTCAGAGTACATCAAACAAAAATATTTTTAATGATGGCCTCAGTACAATTAAACCTCTCTTTCTTTCTGATTTGCTTTCAGGGTTTTGATATCTGACATACCAAATGATACTAAAGAGAGCAATAAACTAATTAAAGATGAACATATCCCAGCATGCAGTAGGTAGATGTGAGGCAAGACTGACCTGTTCCGATTCAATGGTCTCCTCAAATTCTTGCTGCATGAGTGACTTTGCCATCTCCAGCTCCGTGTCGATCCGATCCCGAACTAAGTCTGCAACCTCGGGAGCATCTCCTCCTCGAATTCCTGTAACAGAATAATGACAGGTCAAAATCAAAGTACTGATAGTACTGGTAAACAAATTCCTGTAACAGATTAAAGAGAGGTCAAAAAAATTTAACTGAAGAATAAATTCCTGTAACAGCTAAAAACAGGTCCAAACAAGATGTGTTCGTGAAACACAAATGCCCCCGATAATGGCCAATTCCAAAGATGGCTAAGGTCACAAGGGCACCAGTAGAAAGATCTTGTCAAAAGAAATGCTCATGTACAATATTAAAGCTCTAATATTTACCATTTAGAAGTTATGACCAATGTAAAAAAAAAAATTAGAAGTAGGTCAAATGTCAAGGTCAAAAGGTAATGGAAAGGTCTTGTAACAAGGAATACTCATGTGAAATATCAAAGCTCTATCTCTTATTCTTCAAAAGTTATTAGCAAGGTTAAACTTTTCAAAAAGTACGTCAAATTCCAAGGTCACGGGGTAAAAAATGTTGGTACCCACGGAAAGGTCTTGTCACAAGGAATATTCATGTGAAATATCAAAGCTCTATCACTTATTGTTCAAAAGTTATTAGCAAGGTTAAAGTTTTCAAAAAGTAGGTCAAACTCCAAGGTCAAGGTAACAGGGTCAAAAATGTTGGTACCCACGGAAAGGTCTTGTCACAAGGAATACTCATGTGAAATATCAAAGCTCTATCACTTACTGTTCAAAAGTTATTAGCATGGTTAAAGTTTCAGACAGAATGACAGTATTACAGAATGACAGACAGGACAAAAACAATATGCCCCCCGATCTAAGATCTCGGGGGGGGGGGGGGGGGGGGGGGGGGCAAAAAAATTAAAATTAACTGAAGAATGAATTCCTGTAACAATGTATAGACAAGTAAAAAAAAAATTAACCAAGAACGAATTCCTTTAACAGAATAGAGAGTAGAACTTAGTGGGCAATCAAAAAAAAAAATCATAATCGATAATCGGGAATAATCGGCTGCTCATAATCGATTATAATCAATTATTTTTTCTTAAATGAAATGAATATTAAAAAGTTAAATATATTGATATTCAAGTTCAGATTTTTATAGAAACTTCATTTAAGAAAAATAATTTTCATAAAAGTTTATTTTACTTTCTCTAAATAAAGCAGAAAATAAGTAGATACTTTTTTTATTTAATTTCTTTCATTAAGTATACCGATAGTAGTCCCACTTTGCATTGATTTTCTTGAAATTACATCTTAAGAAAGGTATGATTATCCAGCGTTTGAACTCTATTCCTGTTAATAATTAAATTTACAAATTGTCTGTACTGTTTGTGTTTTTCTGGTTATAGCAAAACCCCACAATATTGTTTCCTGTTATTAGCCTGACCCTACATTCAATCATGCTGGTAAAAAATATAAACAAGGCATGGATACCTATGATGTTTTAAACATTCATCACTGCTTTGAACCTCTTTGCTTGTGATATACTTAAAATTCACCTAAATTCAGAAACCGTCAGATTTTTCTTGATCAGCCACTAGTTTTTCCTTACTACCTGACTCCAGAGGTAAACCATGGCTTCTGTGGATCGTAATTAAGTCGGACATCCAGAAATCTAATTTGGTCATTATCAATTATTCACACGGCCGATGGCTGTTAATTGTGTGAAAACACCGACTGTCTATCCCTAGCCTACAGGTAAATTTCATCTCACTTCAGAAGTTGAATGCAAGAGATTGTGTTCTGTCATTGACAGCAAAGGGACACCACCCCTCAGGCTTTCAAGATTTAACTAATGAACTTTGAAATCAAATTTCACAAAGAATTCCTTGATTAATTACCTCTCCGAGGCTCCTTATCATAATCAATACAATGCTCTCTCTCTCTCTCTCTCTCTCTCTCTCTCTCTCTCTCAGTTGCTTTCAGGGGTCACTAGTAGTAACAGTGAGGGAAATGATACAAATATTAATTTTTTCTTGACTACCCCTCCCCAACTGCCTCCAAACCCCCAACCCCCACTAAATTACCACTAAACTACCTCCACCCCCCACCTAAACTACCTTCACCCCCACCAACTAAACTACCTCCACCACCCCTCCCCAATTACATTACCACTAAACTACCTCCACCAACTAAACTACCTCCACCCCCCCCCCCCCCAATTACATTACCAATAAACTACCTCCACCCCCACCCTACCCCCCAACTAAACTACCTCTCCACCCCCCCCCCACCCCCAACAAAACTACCTCCACCCCCACCCAACTGAACTACCTCCACCTAAACCCACCCCCCACAAATAAACTACCTCCCCCCCCCCCCCCCCCCCCCACTAAACAACCCCCAACCCCACCAACTAAACTACCTCCACCCCCTCCCAACTAAACTACCTCCACCCCACCCCACCCACCTAAACTACCTCCCCCCCCCCCCCCCCCCACCTAAACTACCTCCATCTCAAACAGTGATTCCCTGTCCTTACCTTCTATCAAGGTGTCATATTTTTCTTCTGCAGCCTCCAATTCTGATTTATGCTGTTTTTCCAGTTCATATTTCTCTGAATCAAAATTCTCCTGCATTTCCTGTCTCACTAGATCCATTTTTTCCTCGTATTCAACATGCACTCGGGCTAACTCAGCCTCGTAATTCTTCACAAATTCTACTTTCACTTTCTCTTTAATGTCCTCAATATCAAAACTGGATTCCTCCAGCTCTTTCATTCTGACCTCGTAATGCACTCTCATATCATTAATCTTCTCTTCAAATTTTTCCGTAATATCGTCAATGCACTTTTCCCGTTCATCATTTAAGATCATGGCCTGTTCTAGATCGTCTGTGAGTTTAGAGATTTTTGTTTCATACTCTTGTTTCAGTTTCATGAATGTCTCCTGCTTGGCAAGGTTTATTCGCCCCATCAGTTGACTGACGGCGGCCGATGACGTCTGCGACTCGCTTGTGTCGGTCGAGCTGCTCTGACTGACATCCTCGAAATCATCGCTCTCTTTCACAGCATCTTGTCGTGAAACCTTAGATAAAATGAAAAGTATCTTGACTAAGTAACATATTGTTTTCTTTCCATGAGTAACAATTTATGGAATAATTATCTTCTCGTGTTTTATAGTGCTCGTTAATGTCCGACATCGCGTTGTGCATCATTCTCCATTGACTTCACAATTTCAATCTTTGCATCTCATCAACATACATCTACCATTTACAAACCTCAGTAGATCAGCCAATCAAAAT
>NW_026606006.1:0-90382 GCF_947568905.1 Ostrea edulis | reverse complement strand
TCCTGGATCCGTCACTGCAATGGCTTCGTAACAAACAAAGAACTAGAGCCACAAACTACTAAAATAAGCCTTTTTGCCAAAATAAATGAGACTTTCACAGTTACTGAACGAAGATTTATAGGTTATAGAACAATTTATTTTATAACTACAGTGAAACCTCTCTAAAACCGGCCAGCTTTCGGACCGAAAAAAAACCGTCCGGTTTAGAGGGGTGGCCGGTATACCGAGAATTTAGCATTTAGAGACATTTCAGCTCAATTTTTATTAGATATTTCATTGACATACCACAAACCATATAATATGGTGTTCAAGGACTATTATTTCACTATTGGAAATAAAACAAAATAATTTACTAACATGTTTATTTTCAATTTATAGCACTAAAACTGATTAAACATGAATAAACTTTTTTACATTGACATGCATAAATAATGGAAAATATTCCGTTTAAATAAAACTGCATTTGATATAGGTATAGAAATCTGTAGACTAGCAGCATTTATGTAGAATTTCGGCTTATGTGTTTATATACAAAACAAACATATAGCTATTTGATTGCTGCAATTAATACACAAAGTAGGTACTGCTCACTTTGATATGGGGATCTATGATCAATTATCGGTGGAGATCAAACTAGACCGCTTGTAACTACAGGTAATTATTACCAGAAATAGTCTTGCTGCAATCATCTAATTTTAACTTAAAATTTATAACAGGATACATAAAGAAAACACAGAGGCCTATTATTGGAATTCTTCTTACCTTTAAAAACTCTGTTTATGTCCATTGCTTATATCGTTAACAAATTTGTTTTGACGTTTTTGAAAAGTAGAGTAGTAAAAGTATAATTTTAATTGTGATGTTTCTTAGGAATTTTATGTCTATGGAAACCTCCAAAAAATTATTTATCTATTGAAAATTATCATTAACAGTCATGGGTTTGTTGTTTATTAACTACCGCTTATATCCATGGTGCAACAATATGGCGTATTGATTGTAGTAATTCAATATGTGCATATCTGTTTATAACATTTCGTACGGAAATTTGAAAGGGTCACTTGGATTAGATAAGCACCAATTAGCCCCCTGGACAGCACAGGTAAACTAAAGAACTTATAGAGGCCACTCGTGTTTTTCACACCTCCGGTCGATAATTTCCCACCTGGCCAGTAGGTCGGTCATTTTTCACACCTGGCCAGTCTTAATCACCCCTCTGGCCAAAATTTTCTAGTCTTCAAATAGTGGCGGGTATTATAAGGGTAAATTACACATGTTTGTTAACAATTGTACTTTAGAAAGTGGCCGATGTCCGGTTTTCAGGGGTGGCCGGTTTTGTGAGACTTTCATTGTAATGAAATATTAAGGTTTCTGCCGGGACTTTGAAAATCGACCGATATTCAGGGAGAACCGGTTTTCTGAGGGTCCGGTTTGGAGAAGTTTCACTGTATATCTTTTCTAGTTTTCGTTTTACAGTCGTTTAAACTTTGTGTTCTTTTTCAACAGGAAAACTATATAACGTCATGATGCTTACGTCATGATATTGACGTTATGAGAATCGCAATGCAATACACAACAAATGGAAGAATATGTTAATATATATTTTTGGGGCTTATTCTGGTTGTAAAACACAACTGTTAAAATACTAGGAACTTGTATATTTTCTATCGTGATGTTTAAATTTGTGATATATTGCCCCCCCCCCCCCCCCCCCCCCCCACACACACACACACTACATAACACTTTACATTTGTTCCCGCTGCATTGGACATAATTGAAAAATAGTTATCAAAAATTAATCAAAACCGCATTAGAATATGTATACAGAGTTTATTTTGTAAACAGGAAAGAATTTCACCCGCTAATACAACAGAAACATTAAACATGCCGTTCAGTTGTTTCAATTTAGATACCGTCTGCAACTATGCCTAAATTTGCGACTTTTTCAAAATGGCGAATTCATACGATGACTTTGATATTTTGAGCGAAGAAATGGAGGCAGAGTTATATCTATTGGTGTTTATGATGATGACAACCTGTTGTTTCGAGGCAACAACTATCACGACCATGACTCGGCATGAGCGAGGCTCGTTTTGAGGGTCGAAAAATTATGTTCATGTCAGGGCACTGCTGTGAATTTTCATTGAAATCCTAACACACAAATATCTCAAGTACATAATAAACTACCTGTCAGTTCGTATTAAATTTCTCTCACATAACCTGGAGGGAAAAAAGCAACCTACCAGAACTTCTTTTAAATCTGTTCTATATGACTACAACCACGAGTCTTAACGATGAACATGCCGTTGTTCCCTTCAAAAACTTACAGAAAAACCTTACCAAGACCTTAACGTTGACTTGATCCATCTATACTCCGTCAATTCTCTTAGATCCTCTGAAGTTCTGTCGAAATAAGTGTTCAAACATTGCGTTTTCATCTTCAAGTACGCCAACGCCACCGTTTCTCCATCGTTGATTGCAACGAAGTCACATAACGGATGCAGTTTACTAAGCTCTTGTCTTCGATTCATTTGACTTTACGCTCTAAATTATATTTATTTTAAACCTGTTTCGTCTTCTTTTAACTTTCTGAATTAAGTATTCATAGCTTATAATATCTTAGATATTATTCATAATGTAACGTGTTACTGGGTTTGTTACAAAAGATGGGGCCATATATCTATAATTTTCCTGTTACTCTACTTGACCCATTGATTGATCATTAATTTATCTTTTTTCTATTTCTCTGTCCAAACGTCGACTGGTACAGAGTTACTTATCTCGGGTTTCGAATCATATACAGAAGGTAGATCGCTGGCTGGGCTACTTGCACCATGATCCTGAGCTAAGTTCCTATTGCTTTGTGAAAGTACGGGGTGTCTCCCTCTTATTCAGGATAATTGCACCCAGTACCCCACTGCAATTCGTTAAACTCTTTCCACTAATGCTTATTCTTTTTCTCCCTAGCCTTTTTCTTATTTCTACTTTTAACCTACCTATTCGTTCCTCTTCTCGCTTCTGGAGATGTTCACACGAGACTGACTGATTTCCCTACTGCAGGCTCTTATATACTACATGTACTGGACCATGTCTATCCAACGGGGTGCTCAAGTCATTGGACTATTCTATTATAAATGACTAGAAGACATGGACCTAATACACTACAACTATTAACCATCACAGTAATGTAGGGGACAGTATAAGAGGGAACTTATACTGTATATAATTTGCGAAATGCTGACTTGAAACGGGACTGTTGAAACCCCTGCACCATCAACTTTTTTGTCAGTAGCCTGCCTCGATTTAAACATTGACCAAACGCAGAACAAGCTCTTGTGTATCAAACAATTAAAACATATACACACCATATACAGGTTATAACGGAATATTGATACATAATTATGAGATTGATTGATTGATTGTATCTTGTTTAACGTCTCTCGAGAATATGTCATTCATATGGAGATGTCACCAAGACGGATGAAGGGCTTCAAACTTAGGTCTATGCTCGGCGCTTACAGCCATTGAGCAGTGACGGCTCTTTATCTTGCCACACTTGCTGTGACACGGGACATCCGTTTTAAAGGTCATCTCATAGGACCCGTGACAATCATACCTGGTACCGAGCGTTTGGCGATGGAACTGTCATTGCCTATTTCAACGACTTAGGTTTGTCGCGGCTGAGATTCGAACCCCTACCTTCCGCATGCGGGGCGAACGCTCTACCTTTAGACCACTGCGGCGGTTTCGATATAGGAAGTTGACGATGAAGAAGCTGAAATCATCCCGTTTGTAAAAAAGCTGAGTTGCTACTTTGACGTTAATATCTACTTCCCATAAAATATCTAAGTATAAAACAGAAGTTGACGACTCTGTGGTGTCTTTTATTTCGAGTTTACAGGTATATATCGAATCGACATATGAATGATAATTATCATTGTTAATAGATGAAACGTCGTCGATATACCTACATGTCGAATTGAATGCCAGAGCAAGAGCTTTTGTCTTCTCGTGTAGACGTTTTTATTAATAACTTCTGCTTCATAGGATTATAAAACAGGTCAGGTAACCAAGTACCACAATTTGTGCCCATGGGAATTCCAACACACTGTTGGAAGACGTGATTATCAAAAACCACGAAGATATTGTCAATAAGGAACTCCAGCATATTTTTTATTTCAACTTTCGACTATTTATGCGTGGAATCAGAGTGGTGTTTAACAAAGTATTTTTTGGATGACTGATCAATAGATATTAATATTTGCGTTTTCCATTTTTGTTGAAGAAGCAACTGTCTATGATGTCAAAACGTCTAGTCTTTGATTTATCGTGAGGAATGGTCGTGTAAAATGTTGAAAAGTCACACATTTTGATGTTGTTGATTTGAGAAAAGTTTCGCGACTTCAGGTCTACTAGAAGTTTTTTTTAGAATTTTTTAGAATCCACATTTGATTTACACCACTTCTGGCATATGTAGTTGCACAGTGTGTTTGATGTTTCTCCTTCACAGCTGTTACTATTTTAGTGCGAAGCAAAGATAGGAGCTTCGTAGAACCCATACACTGATAAATAATCGGGATTAATAAATAATGATCAGATACTTGGCACACTGATTTTTGACTACGGATAACTCCGTTTTCCTGATCAAGATATAGGTGCGACCGGTCTACAGGGGATGCTTACTCGTCCAAGGTACCTCATCCCACCTCTAATGTGTCCAGGGGTGTGTGTTTTTGGCCAACTCTTTATTTTGTATTCCTTGTGGGAGTTAAGAGATTGATCACTGTTCGTTATCTTTGCCTTTCATAATCAAAAATGTATTATAACGCAAAAACATAATGTCAAGCGTAAACATTTCTGAAGATATTTTATTAAAAAAAGGGAAAACTCGATGCCATGAGACTTAATATGGCAGAGGATGCTTATTTCGCCTAAGCACCTGCTCCCATCCCTGTTATGTTCAGGGATCCGAGTGTCCCATTTCTTAATTTTGTATTCCTTATAGGAGTCAGGGGATTGATCACTGTTCGTTATCTTCACTAATGAAAAGATAATTAATCCTTATTTATACCCCCATTTAGAAAAAGAGGGAGCATGTATTATGGACCTGTCGGTCGGTCGATCCGTCTGTCAATCTTTACACCAAGTTAAATATTTTCTTCTCAATACCTAATTATAAGAAGCCTTTCTTTGACAGTTATCGAACTTGGTACAATAATTGACCCTAGAGAGTAGATGATTGCTATCGATTTCCAGGTCAAAGGTCGAGAGTTAGTCTTTTGGTCTGCTGACCAAGTCATGTAAGCTCAATATATAAAGAAGCCTTTTCTTAACAGTTACATGTATCAAACTTGATACAGTTGTTGCCCCAAGAGAGTAAATGATCTGTATCGATTTACAAGTCACAAGTTCAAACTGGACGCTTTGCTTGACAGACATCAAATTGATACACTTGTTCTTCCTGAGGAGTATATGACCCGTAACAAATTGAAACCACAAGATCAAGGGTCAGACTGGACATAATCCAGTACTGTTTAATTAATATGTTGAGAACGATTCATTTGACAGTTACCAAATTTGGTACATTTTTTTGTTCCTAAAGAGTGCACGACCCCTATTGTTTTCAGGTCACAAGGTCAAAGGTAAACGTCAAGCTGTATAAAGTAAGATGCTGTCCGATCATTATCTGGAGAACACTTTGCTTAACAGACAATAAACTTGATACACTGTACACTTGATCTACCTAATGATTATATAACTTTTATCGAATTGGAGATCACAAAGTCAAAGTTCAACTTGACATGATAAAATTGTTACAGGTCAGATTGAATGTAATCTAATTGCAATATTCAAACATACTATGCATTTTGCTATACTAGAGTTCATCTTCAATTTGCCAGACATTTCATAGCATTGTTCTAGATTTAGCTTATTTTCCAAAGCTTCATTTGAATGGCAAAATAGCACGTATAAATAACTTGAAAGCGCCATTCATTTATTACTGGAAATTCACGTGCAGTGGTGAAACGGTGCACATATTTGTCATATGCGTGTATGAAACTACCAAGAATTATTGGTGTCACTCCTCAATAACCTTGAGTACCAGATAATGATCAAAATTTAAAGATATTCCATCAACACCAGTGACGTCTCCATATGAATTAGTTTTTCTCGAGAGGGATATTAAACAACACAATCGTGGGACCTCATATCTGAATTACAGTCATAGCCTCAAACTCTGAACTATCAGATATCCCCTCGAATTATAATAACCTTGGATTCGGTCAAATGACCTTGACGAGTTATTGCATACTATTTGGTAAGAACAACGCCTGCTTATACTATAGTATGGACTTCTCATAGCCAGGCAGCAGTGACACTGTTGAAATATAGATGCAACATGGGGCATATTTGTTTGTTCATTTGGATTTTAAGTGATTTTAAGTGACATTTCACTCGAGAATTTTTCACTCATATGGAGACAGCACCGATGCTGATGTAGGGCTTCAAATTTAGATCTCTATTCGGCACAAAGCCATTGAGCAGTGAGGGTCATAATGTAAAACTTATACGGTACCAATTTTGATGCACCAGATGCGCATTTCGACATATAATGTCTCTTCATGTAACGTGCCGATTCCTATAGCGACACGAGACCTTGGTTGATAGGGTATCAATGCATACATCGAATGAGCTACATTCTGTTACAGTAAATGTGATTACCAAATGGGTCGCATAAAATTCCTATTCAAAGTATTAGTATTTTTATCAAATACTATTTCACAAGCATCACAGAACATCAAATTGGTTCCTTTTCCTTATTCAGTAATTCTGAAATGGAAAAGTAACACAATTTAGTCACTTCATTTTCATTATAAATAATGCAAGATCCACCCCCACCCCCATATTTGTCAGAGGTGGGGTCCGAGGACACCCGTGTGATTTAACAGGAATGGGGTCCGAGGACCTAATCTTTTAAACAATTCTCAGGAGGAAAGGGAGGGGTGTCGAGGCTCCGTCCGCCTTTGTATTTGAGCATGTATCGGGTATTCTATGTAACTATCTTTTCAGGAATAAGGAAGCATGCAATTAATGTACCATGCATGTCATCAAGCTTTAAATATTAGCAATTAGCCTATAGTGTGCGGGTAAGTTAATTACAGGTACTAAGTTTTACAAGTAGGTCTAAGGTATTTAATGAATAGTGACCATATTTCATATGTCAATTTGATTATCCCTGTGAACTCGAAATAATCGACACCGCAGAGTCATCCACTTCTGCTTCATACTTATATGTTATATTGAAAGAAGATATTAAAGGCAAATTAACAACTTAACTATATGACAAACGGGATGATTTCAGCTTTTCCACCGTCAACTTCCAATATTTGTGCACCAATATTCCAATACCACCTGCATATGGTGTTTATATCTCTCTACTGATTCGATACACAAGAGCTTGTTTTGCGTATGGTGAGTTTTTAAATTGAGGCAAGTTACAGACAGACAAGTCGATGGTACAGGAGTTCCAACAGTCTCGTTTAAAATCAGCATTTGCAAAATTGTCCATTATCCTTTCGTTCTACATTGAATATATGAGTCCTAGAACCTTTATGATACACACTGATGATAATTGCGTGTTTAATACCTGTACATATTTGATTCAGATGCTTCGATTTATCTATATGTCTTATATAAATTATTTAATAGGTTCAGTTTTTAGGGATAGGTTTCTATCATCCCAGACACGGTGAGTTTTTGCGCGTGCAGAACCGTGTGAAAAATAGAATAGTGAGTCATCGTATCTTCCACTGATTTAGTCTTTGGTTTCAATAAAGTTGAGTTTGGATAACCAGTAATCACGCTATATGTATTTCTAAAGCAGTATGCAATTATATTCAGATCAACGTTCTGATATATTGACAGTGTCAAATATCTACACGTGCATGAAAGCAACTTCTAATACAGATTTTGCAAAATATGTATCATAATCGTACTATCTGACACAATCACGAATTCAGATGCAAAATTTACAACCTTTGGAAATCGTCAACTTGCATGCAAAATTACCACCATATACGCAGAATTCAAAACGCCATGTGTTTCTTCAAGACTTAAAATCGGGGAATATTTCTTTATCCGAGTAATGCTTGGATACATTGATAATTTCATCTGTGGAATTTCCTCATCACGTTATCGGATATCTTTTATTTTTACTTTTTACAAGAAACATTATTTTGTTATACATCAACTGAGATGTTTTATTGCAGGACATGGATACCTTGCTCAACAGTGAGTATTTCAGACACCCTAGGGTAACTTCGGTAACTTAATACTATCTGATGGTGTACATTGTCGTACGAAGTGCACTAGAATTTAATATTATCAGATTATCCTATAAGTAGCGATTATGATAAGCAAACGTATTGGATAAGAAGTGTCACAAAATGATGAAAAAATACAATAAAGTTAAGACTAATGTATGACATAAAACTAGTTATTTGTGTATATAAACGTTTATGATACATATCCCGATTTCAAACAGGAGTTGTAAAGGAATCTTACAGAATGAAAAGATCAGGTTATGGGGAAACAGCGGATTCCCAAAAGGTGATTGAAATGGCTTCAGCTATAGGAGATGTCTTCGGTCCTATTGGAACAGTTCTTGGAGGATTCGTAGGAGGAATTCTGTGTATTTTCATCTGTGCACACGGTACAACTATCGATCATATATTATTCTTAATGATTATCAAATTGTTTGAATTAGTGTAATGATTGATTGATTAATTGTATCTTGCTTATCGTCTCGCTCGATAATTTTTCACTCATATGGAGACGTCACCAAGACCGGTGAAGGGCTTCAAATTTAGGCCTATGCTCGGCGTTTATGGCCATTGAGCAGTGAGGATTCTTTAGCATGCCACACCTACTGTGGCATGGGACATCCGTTTTTAAGGTCATCTCCGAGGAGCCATGACATTCACACCTGATGCCGAGCGTTTGGAGATGGAACTGTCACTACATCGTTTAACGACTTAATAGGTCTGTCGCGGCCGGGATTCGAACACCGGCATACGGAGTGAACGCTCTAACCTCTCTGCCACCGCGGCGGTTTATGAGGTGTGTCGATGTTTTCCCATGGTTTGTATAGTCATTAAAAGTATTTGAACTACAACAGAATGATGTACACCTTCATCTAAAAAAGCTTCTAACAATTATCAAAGGAAAAAAATATACCAATAAGAATATAATACAAAAATCTGTAAGGTATTGTGTACAGATTATACCATGTTGTATATTTATTTACCATTCTATTTTCCTGACGTACAGGTATACCAACTCTTATTTTTGTATTTCCGTCACAAGACGAGATACACTATCATTTGGGGACATATTGTTTTTATTCTGTTATTACATTCCCCAAACAATATTTTACTCTGTTTCTTGTTATTGGTGGGTCAAATGCTGTCTGACGTGTTTTATACCGATACCGTTTTTGGCACACTGATTTTGATTACGGATAACTCCGTTTATCTGATCAGGATATAAGGCTCATGGCGGGTGTGACCGGTCAGCGGGGGGGGGGGGGGGTGTTACTCCTTCTGGGCACCTGGTCCCACCTCTGGTGTGTCCAGGGATCCGTGTTTGCCAAACTATCTATACTATTTTGTATCGCTTGAGATTTATGAGATTGATCACTGTTCGTTACCTTCATCTTTCATTAAGACCTTCCGTTTCGAACAATAAACTTTATTGTAATTGTAAAGTATTTCATTGCCATCATTTTTCCTTACAATTTCTGTGAACATGATTTTCCGGATATGATACTGATATTCGTGAAAGGATACTGTAAAATGGCTATACGAAATGGTCCCCAATATGTTTATGAAAATATTTTTTGTTGTTTCATGTTATAATTTACATGACTGAACTCATTAAAAGTTGTACTTTTTATGATTAAAATGTTACACGGAGCATACATCCCAAATGTTATAAAACTCCGATTTAAAGCTTAGGGTTTCCTCATTGGCTGATATTTTCATAGGAATTTTGTCCCACCCATACCTTTACAGATCTGCAAATATATGGACGATAGTAGATATTATTATGCTTCCATGCAAAATACTTGAATTTGATTGGTCAAGAAGCATTTAAAAATCATATTGTTACCCTCACTGCATGAAAAAATAACTTTACAAAACTTTACTTCGGAAGTAAATTCTCCTAAAGGTTAACCAAAAATCAAGGTTACCTTTGCATCAACTTTACTTTAATTAAAGAAGCAATGGTTATATTTAAGGTAGTACTCTACATCGTCATAATGGCTGACTTCCTGTAAAAACATGGATGAAAAAATCGATATCAGCAATATTTTACTTTTCCTTTTCAATTTCAAAACCTAGCCGACTAGCTCAGTAGGTTTGAATACCGACTGCTGAACTGTAGGTCGCAGGTTCAAGTCCAGCAGGGGTTTTAATATTTTTCCAAATTACTTTCTACTAGAACTGCATTTTTTGACAAAATTAAGTAAATTTGAAAATTTTCAACTTCAAAATATTGTTGTACATATCCTCCACTTTTCATCCACATCAAATTTCTCTGGTGTAGCATACCTCCTTAAGTAAGTTTACGCGAAATTAAACCTATAAAGATCACCTTTAAACTCCTTTACTTTCAACATTTGGCTGAAGATGACCTTTTACGATTTACTTCGCATTAAATATATTCTTTAAGTTCCTTTACTTCTAACAAATTTAAAAAAAAATGTAACGGAAAAAGGGGGGGGGGGGGGGCTCTTAATCTGCCATTGTTAGCACATTAAAAATTAGTTTTAACAAAAGGCATAGTGCTTCAGATATTGACTTTTTGTACAAACAAGAATGTATATGGATTGGATATCTTAAATGTTATATGTAGATATATATTGTATATATTTAACTTGAACACATCAGATCAGAAAACAATGAACATATTTTCTGCCACGCCCCACAAAAACACATTTTGAAGTGAGGCGAGATAAACACAACATAGGAGCTTGCAAATCTTTTCATCGCTTAAAGGGCTTTGCCCTAGAACTTGTGTAAATTATTATATTGTCTTCCGAGGTTGGATATCATCTATGGAGCACATTCCTTATTTACATAGTTTTCGATTATATTGTCTCCATTCAGTTTTGGCCTCATATTTTAATCGAAAGATCTAATTTCCATACTGAGGGTATATCCCAAGATTCTTTTCCTTGGTTATCACACCAAAACCATTTGCAATTGTAAATTGAAATATAATGAATAAAATGTTCGTTCCTTGCACTTTCAAATTCATTTCATGATGTACAACACTTTTCTTCAAAATAATATACTTTTTAATTACAAAATAAATAAAAAAAAACTGCTTCCTGTACATAATAAATACCATCTTAATGTAACACTTTACAGTCAATAAATAATTAACTACAAAAATACTTATAAGATCAGGAAAATAAACACTTCAAATTAGATTGAAAACGTATACATTGCAAGAATATTATCACCCTTCCTGAATAGTATTTGCTATGCAAACATTTTTATGTAATGTGCAGACTAAAATGATCATAGAGTGTATGTATGTATATATGTAGACCTATGTGTCCGGTTTCACAAGTAATATGCAGACTTGTGCAATCAGATAGTGGTGTACATACATTTATATGTAGACCTATGTGTCTGGCTTCACACATCAGCTGCATGTGCCCGACTTCACCAGTTTTTATAATGTGCAGACTGATGTAATCAAATAGTGGATGTACATGCATGTATATGTAGACCTATGTGTCCGGCTTCACACATCAGATGCATAATTTCAAACTGTTTCGTTTACTTTGCATAACCATTTCACCCTGGCAAGGCAATGGACATGTGATTTTCCTTCAATGAGAATATTATGCAATACTATTTTTTCAACTTGACCAGGTCTGGGTTTGAGATTCATGTTCTCAAATGAAGATATCTGTCCATTATCACGATACCAATGTGCAATTATCATGGAGATTCGGTTGCTTCGTCACTCTTTGCAGTTTTACTGCCTCTGCACTTCACAACGCATCTTGTGGAGTAGGTCTGGGTCTTCCTTATTGCTTTTGTCTTCCTCTCTAGGTGCCAGTGCTTCCAGTAGTCCAATGTAACTAAACTTGCACAGTTCACAGTTCATAGTTCACATCACAATCCTCAAGTCTTTCAACATCCTGGAAATATAGTACCTGTTTTGACAGTGTATTTTCCAATTTTCGTGCATCACGGCTTTGGGCTCTCTCGTACCTCTTCTTTGTTGATAAAGTTATCGATGGATCTTGTTCCACAGGTCCTAACTTAAGAGAGGGTGCCCAATCAGGTTTTATATAGTCTTGTCATAGAGTTCAGCCTTTGTTCCTGAAACATGAATTACAACATAATGCTATATCAATCTACTTAAATGATACATATATTTCATTAAGAATATAATAGGTTACTCCCGGCCTTTAAATTGAACCTGATCAAAGTATGACCATTACAAAATATGTGCATGTATGAAGCTGCGCTCGCTCAGACGGTACTAACACCATCAACATATTAAAATAAGACAAACAATTTTTGATTTAACAAAATATATAACCTAATTAAAACTATTACCTGAAACGAAGTGATCTGAACAGACTTTAAAATGACGTTTCTCGGGTTGAAATCCGACCTGTTGATCCGCGCCAGCCAAAGTGTTCTCCTCTCAGCTGACAACTCTTCCGTCTGCTTTACTTGATGTTTTACAATTTTAGGAATGTCATAAAAGCGTCTGTTTTCATCTCCACTCACTGACCGGTTGTTACAACCCCACACAACACAAGTATTAACCATATCCTTGCTGTAACTTAAATAACCCTCTCTCGTTTACGCTTCCACGCTTCAATCTGTTGCCCTACAATATGGCCACCGAGTGCATTATGGGTATAATCGTGACGTCAAAGGAATAAGATCAACAGATCGGATTACTCCATCTCAAGGCGCGGCTAGTTTCTTTGTTTTACACAGAGTTTAAAATGGACTTGGACCCAAGGCTTTTTAACATTTGCCGATGGATTGTGATTCAGAGGCGACATATTTAGAGGTTGAGGATGAAAGTTTACATCTTCATTTTTCATCAGAGCCAGAATCTGTGTTATCAGCAACACCCAAGACAAAGGTTTGATCATGTTTACCTAGATTTCTTTTCTTAGATAGGCCTATGATTTTTTTTTTTTTTGTTGTAATTTTAGATCTAGGCCTATAGTTGTTTTATCTTTTACTTTGACAACATACCCACCCCCACCTATACATTGTATCAGTCCTTTGATTAAACATTGTATTTGTGCACAGGTACATGCATTTGATATACATATACATGCGCGGATCTAGAGGGGGAGGGTCCGGACCCCCCCCCCCCCCCCCCCTGGAATTTGCAAAGATAAAAAAGATTACAATATAACGATTTATAAGAAAAATGAGTTGACTGTTATTATATTATAAATATGTTTTTGTGAAAAGGTTCGACCCCCCCCCCCGGAAAAAATTTCTGGATCCGCGCCTGCATATATATATATATATATATATATATATATATATATATATGCTATATCTACTTCCTTGATCTCACTTTTTCTGAATTATTATAGTTACATGTATATGTTGGGAGGGGGGTCTGGCATCTTCTGATTGCAAACTTGAGTCGTAAAAGATGCTGACTTTTACAGTCAGTTTAATTTGTAATATATTAGTGTGATTAGAGCAGATTATTTTTTATGATTTGGCTTCCAATTTTTACTTTCAGAATTTTTAGATTAAATTTTATGGTTTGTAAATAGATATTTGGTTTTTAAAATGGATGTATTATAGTTATCAAGATCCATATGTGCATTGTATACAACTGCAACACATTCATGAGGAAATGAAATTCAATAATACAATTTTTGATATCAGATATATTAGGCAAAAACAATGAAATTGTAATTGATATATATTGCAAGTAGTGTGTCTGACTGACTGATTGGACGTGCATGTATTTATGAAGTTTGATATATTATCCATATAACAATTGTGTAGGTTATTGTACTAAGACATTATCTTTAAGTAGTTTATTATAGGCATTAACTTTTAGTAGTTTTAGACAGAAATTTGGCTATTTTTCTGCATTTGTTTAATTTCCACAAGTAATTTCCTTTTTGTACAGAGTAAGGAATCGGTTATGTTTTACACTGTCGGTGAAAAAAGTGTCAGCGAGTTGTCGTTCGGTGAGTTGTCTTTCGGCGACCTGTCATAGACCCCTTAATAACGGTAGGAAATGACAGAAAATATGATGATACTTTCCCTGCGATACAACTATACAACCTGTACGCTGTGACGTACTTTTTCACTGTGATGTCATATGGTGTGAGGTGCACAGAGGTACATCTATATACAGCATTGCGACTTTTCTCGGGTAGCTTTATCTGAGCTGCGTTATAAATGCATAGTGAGTGTACTAATCACAAGTTTTTGTTTTGCATAATTATATTTATATAGAAATGTTACGCTATTAAACGCTAAAAGTATGTGTTTATTCGCAAAAGCTTGGTGTTATAACAAGAATTACCTTTTTAGCTGCGACAATGAGCTCAATGGGCTTTCGTGCGTTTTCAATGAAGTTGTTTTGAAATTTTAGTAATAGCATGGGGAACGGATAGATGCATGTTGCTAAACTAAAAGATTGTATATTGTTTAACATCCCTCTCGAGATTATTTCACTTCGTAATTATGGAGACGTTTACAATAGAATAGAAGAAGGAAATATGTGCTGTCATGGGGGAGACTTTACACTGAGGCGCGTTTTGCTATGGGGACATCTGACCTGGATTAAGTCTTCCGTGGAGAAAATTCTATAAACTGGACCCATTTTGAGGGGGGAAGGGAGGATCCTGGCCGGTTTTTCCAGATGTAAATTCTATACGGGGACAATGTCTAGTTTCATCATAAATCTGGTTAAGCCAATAAAACGTAGTGCATAAACCTTGTCTTAAAAAGAAAGATATGATTTGATATATGCCCTTTACCTTAAGATTATGATCTTCATATTTTTTGGGAGTTACATTGTAGGTTGAATGGGGGTGGAAAGGTTTTTACAATCACAAAGAATGGGAAACTGCAATCTATTCAATATTTTATCAATCATAATTTTACCAGCTGAATGTGTTTAGAAATACTTGATAGCGACGTATTTTGGTCATGAAGAGAAGACAAAAAATGGAACACATGATATAGTAATGAAATAAAGGTCAATTGCTTTTTAGCAATGTATGTGATTACTTTCGGGATTGCTAGTTTATATATTATTCATGATTTCTAAACAATGTAACCGACTTTTATTCACGTAAGAAAATTTTTCCCGAGGTTCGTGAGAACCTCGTTGTCGAGAATATTTCTCGCCGCGTACCAGTTCTTGAATGACTCAATTTTATGCTACCCTCCTTGAAATTTACCTGGACTAAGATAAAAGAAATACCGCTTGTTAATCAAAATATGAGAATAACTCAAGCTCTGATTCACCGCTTCAGCCAAGCGCGTCCGCTGGGCATCTGATTCTGATTCTTTATTTTCGTGAGCCACAGGCTCATTGGATATCATATACATAAATACAATTATACAAACAAACAACAAGAGTACCGCAAACGGTACATAATACGCCCGTGAAATGCTTACATAGGGTGTTTTTCTTGTGCTATAATTTGTATAACTTTGCTTCAGGTAGTATCAGCCATCATGAGGATGTGACAAACTTTCATATAAACAAAGGGTCTTAGCTTAAAAATTGAGATTTCCTCAAAATGGACCAAGTTCAACAACCTGCAATTTTTTTCAAAAATCGAAGGAAATCAAAATCCTTCACCAGATGCACATCTTCAGTACCCATACACACACTCCACAAAATAAGAAGGTCCTCACTTGAAAACTGTGGGAGGAGTTGGGCAGACAAATTATGTACCCTTCATAGAATATTAATTTCTAAATAGACTAGGTTCAACATCCTGTAATTTTCTCAAAAATTGCCGAAAATCAAAATTCATCCCACATGCACATCTTCAATACCCATACAAACACTCCACAAAATAAGAAGGCTCTCACTTGAAAACTGTGGGTGGAGTAGGGCGGACAAATTATGTACCCTCCATATAATAATTATTTCCAAATAAAGGGGCAAAACTCCTGGAAAAAAGGTCGAAATGGATCAAAATTGCAGTATGATCCAAAGTGACCCACAAAAAAGCTACACAGCAAGTTTCAGCATGATATGTGAAAGGGAAATGAAATTATAAAGAGAAAACCCCGAACGGACGGACGGACGGACAGACATCGCTGTACCATAATACATCCCGTCTAAAGACGGGCGTATAAAAATGAAGAGTAAGTAGACATCAATGTTACAACGATGTACAATTTAAACTAAACAAATGATATCACACCATATGAGAGTTTCGTAGCTTAGTAGCATACTGTAAAAATTTTCAAAAATTAATCAGTTCTTTAGTATTTTTAACACAGTGGTTTAATCAGTTTGAAAACACTGGGTTTTGTATAATAGAATTTCTTAACATATTTTTTTTCTTTCAAGTCATCATATAGAGGGCATTTTGAATTAAAGTGGAACTCATCCTCTACATTATTTAGCTCACAAACAGTACATAACCGTCGTTCTCTGACTATAGTATTATGTCTTCCAACCTCAACATTCAGATTGTGAGAAGTTCTAAAGTGAATAATAAAATATTTGTGCACAGAGTCAATGGGTTTTGTCAAGTAAAACTGTAAACAAAAGTTATCATTCAAATGCCGATATAAAAAACCTTTTTGGTGAATTTGAAATGTTTTCTCAAATTGCTTGTTTGTAAACACCAATCACACGTTGTTCAATTAACTTGTAAGTATTATTATTTGCATTTGAGACATTTCAAAGATAAGATAAACCTAGATTTGCCAGTTCTCTTCGATGTTTACAGTCCAACTATCATTACAGGAAACTCGTTCATCATAGCATGCTTTTAAGATACAATTATTTGATTGTTGTAATTTAAGCCAATACTTAGATAATAGGAGAAAACATTCGAAGTTTCATTTTGATTGCTAGAGAAACTCTACCAAGTTCGCAGTAAACTAAATTATTGCAAGTTTATCATTTACACCTAAAAAGCATTTAATAAAAGCCTATATGCACTTTTTCAACATCGAGCTTTGTGAAAACCCCATATTTCTGAACCGTATAATAAAACAGTATTGACATAGGTATCAAAAATGTAACATTGTGGTTCTGTATTACAAGAATGTTTTTTGTCTTCTTCAAATTATTGGAAATTGAAAATGATGCCTTTCTCCCTTGTTCTGCGGCATGTTTCTTTGTCTTGAGGAATTTACGATTATAATTAAACAGAATATCAAGGTAATTAAATTGATTGACAATATCTAAACATGAATTATCATAATACTATGTCTTATCTTCTCTAATGAAAGTATACTACTTTATTTACTGCACTTTTTCACTCCATTCTTGAAAACAACAATTTTAGTTTTTGTACATTAACATTTAGTTTCCACTCATTAGTATATTTATTCAGAGCGTCTAACAATTTTTGTAAACCCTACGGAGTTTCGGATATGATACCCATGTCATCTGCACACATTAAAAGGAACAGGTTTATCATTTTGAATATCGATACTTGGACAATGTTCCTTAATAAAGCTCATCTGAAAATCAATTACATATAAAGAAAATAAAATGGGTGACAAAGTTTCGGCTTGCATTAAACCTGTGTCATTACAAAAATAGTCACTCAAAAATCTGTCATATTTTACACAGTTTTTAACATTATTATACATTGACTTAATGATATTGAATAACTTCCCTTGTATACCTTCAATGGATATATTATACCATAATTGTGATCTATCAATTGAATCAAAAGCCTTCTGGAAGTCAACGAAACAAAAATACAACCTCTTTCTACTACCAAGGGTTTTGTTAAAAGTGACTGCAAAACAAACATTGCATCTACAGTAGAAAGTCCCGTTCCAAAACCAAACTGTGCATCGGTCAATATACTATATTTTTTCCCATTCTATAACTCTATTATTGATATACCCAATATATAAACAATTTTCCGAAGCAGCTCACCAGTGAAATACCTCTTTAATTATTAGTTCCATTGACATTGCTCTTTTCAATTGCTGAGTGAGCATGTGCCAGCAATCATTAGGACGGTAGTCAAGTCTTTCGATCAACGACACCTATCGACAAATTTATAAAGTATTCAGAACCAAAAAAAAAGTGTAAAGAAAAATAACTCTGGGTAGAGATTTAAAGTGTCGTTCTCATGCAATTGCGATTCTGTCCAATACCGACGCAGTATCTTTCTTTAAAGTACTTAGAATATTACTGTGCTGCAATAGCAAGCAAATGTTTTGCGACACGTTTTGATACGCGTAGCGTAGGATATAAAATCCGCATGGGTTGGTTTGGAAGTTTGTATACAATCATCAAGTGTTGCTAAAACGTGGAATGGAAAATGGAACGAAACGTAAAATAATATACATGTATCCATAGTTGGTAATATGGGGGTGATCAGCATTTTGTAAAATCAAAAGGCTTGCTGTATTATGAACAAGGGCAGCAGAAATTTCATTGAATTCGGGAAGTCATCCTTATGTTCCATCGTTTCATATAATTCACAAGATACACTTATGTACTTACATGGTGTATGATGTATACGTATTTTAAAATCGTAATAACTTACTATTTAAGCAAGTGCTTGTGTAACTACTCCTTTTCCAATGAAAAGAGAGGAAATTGCTGTATCCCACAGAGATGGTCCCAAAATGACTGATAAACCGAGACAAATAATTGCCAGGATTACAAATTATGAACTGGGCCATCGTATGCTCAAATCCATCAAAAATCTGAGAAAAATCACGGGGATGGAAAATGTACGGTAGCTGTGAACCAGGATTTTACGAAAACCCGGAACAAACTTTCATACGATGAACGGAAGTTAGTAAAATCAGGTAAAGCCAAATCTTCTTTTGTATGGGATGGGAAAATATTTGTGATCGATTACAGTGACAAAAAGCACAAAATTCATTGTCCAGCTGACATGATTGAACTCCTCACTCAACTGGGTGTCCAACCTGAATCTGTGGGTTATTCGTCCGTAATGGAAATGTGAAATGTGTTTTTCAAATAAAGACACTCTTAACACTGCTTAATGAGCTCCAAATCAACACTTTTTCTACATACATGAACACCTATGAATTACTCGTAAGTAACTGTCTTAAAATTCCAATATTGTTATAAGTCAACACGTGTAAAAACAATCTACGTCAATAATACGCTTGACTATGATGTGTAAATGTTTGATACCGATGTTTAATACCAGCTCTTCTTGTAAACGACCTATATTTCAAGAAGTCATTTTGTAAATTCATTAGATTTATTCATGAAATCTGAATGTTAGTTTATATATTTATTTAAGTCCCATACTCATAAACAATACATTTTCGAATATAAATTATTATAATTATTTTTCTTCAATTTCAGGCCCTCTCAAAATTATTTTTAGATATAATACCTAGTGAAATAGATCACACTCCTTTCACTATATAAAGATTGAATCATTTTTACAACGTATTTCATAATTATATGTTTTTCTCCCTAACAATCATGATTGCATTTGTTTTTCTGGGATACAACTCCCAATACAAAGCTGGAATTGAGCCCCTCCTAAGTGAGGAGATGTTTTACTTATTTGTTACAATTACTTGTGTCCTTGAACCTGATCCTTACTGTCTCTATTCTGCTTCTTATTTTCTTCCACAGACCTATTACATAATGCCAGCTAGTGGTACTATTCACAGGATCAGGACAGGTTTATACTATGATATGTCTCAAACCGTAAACCACAATTATACTCTTGATTTGTTGATAATATTGATGGTTAATTCGCTTGTGTCATATGGACCAAATGCTTTATCCATAGTGCATATATTCTTCTAAATCCCCCTTAATCTTGTGTAAAAAAAAAACTTATTGGTTGTCTGTTTAAGGATCTAATTAACGGTTTACAATAGTCTTGCAATCCAGCGTTGCCAGAGGTATTAGCGAGCAGCTACATACATAATGAGTTTTTTTTTTCACCCCATCCACCCTCCTTGAAAAAGAAAAGAACAAAAGTAAGAGAAAAAAAATCGATCGATCCATTAACGGGCTATTGGCATGTGTTAATACTAGTAATAAGGAGTGGTGCATGAACGTGAAATCCCATACATCTTACACAATTGAGCAATGGCATTTGCTTCAAAATTTCGCCCTTGATCAGAATGTAGACGATCCGGTACACCATACTTGTAAAACCACTCGTTGAGAAGTACGTTTGCAACGGTATCTGCTTTTTGGTCTTTAGTCGCAACGGCTTGGGTAAATTTCGTAAAGACATCCGTCATCACGAGAACGTTTTCCTTACCATGTGCTGGCTCCAGAACGGTAAAATCTATTGCCAGAATTTGTAACGGTCTGGAAGCGATGAGATGATTCATGGTAGTCCGAACAACTGGTTGAGGCATCTTAGAAATAACACAACGTTCACAATAATCCTTAACCGAATTAAATATTCCCGGCCAGTAATATCGTGATCGAATAGCGGATAATGTTCTCTCAATACCTTGGTGTCCTAGATTGCCATGACAACTGATCAACACTTTCTCGTGCAACGATCTGGGTAGAACAAGCTGTTTTAAATCCCTTAACGTAGGATCTGCTACCACTCTGTAAAGTACTCCCTTGACAAACATCAATTTATCCCACTGCTGAATCAAGGTAACCACAGCTCTCGGTAGTTTTCTCATTTCTTTTTTCGTTGGTTTCACTCCCTCATTGAATATATTAAGAAATGTTCCAATATTTGAGTCAACGGACTGTAGAGATAGGATTTCGTCCAATTTTAGAGACGGAAAAGTGTCATATTCTTCATTAATGAACTCACTAGGTGTATTTCTTTTCTGCAAGTCTGAGCATTCTGAAGGTACTTTTGTAGAATCAGATTACTTTTCCAGTAGAACCTCTAAATCATTCTGCCTCAATGCGTCATTTGGATCATTCATCCGTGAAAGGGCGTCTGCATTTACGTTATTGCGACCAGGTCTAAATTTCACATCAAAATTAAACATAGCCAATTTTGATAGCCAACGTTGTTCTGTTGCACTGAGTTTAGATGTTTGTAGGTGACACAGCGGATTGTTATCAGTAAACACAGTGAACTTTGATCCAATTAAGTAGTCCTTGAATTTTTCTGTACTTACCCACGTTAACGCTAAAAGTCCCAGCTTCCGTGAACTGTAGTTTTGCATGTTTCTTTCATTTGGTCTTAGCGATCTGCTGGCGTAGGCAATCTCATGTGGTTTTCCGTTGTTAAGTTGTGAGAGAACTGCTCCCAGACCACGCATACTGGCATCCGTTTCAAGAATGAAAGGGTTTTGAAAATTTGCGTACCCTAATATAGGAGAACACACCAGAAGTTCTTTCAGTTTACAAAATGCAGTGTCACACTTAGAATCCCATTTATTTCCAAATGGCTTCCTTGGATGAGGTGTAAATTGTTGGGATAACTTGTGCAATGGTGCTGTAATGTTACTAAATCCTTTAACAAAGCGTCTATAGTAAACCGTCAATCCAAGGAAAGATTTCAGTTTTTTCACTGTTGACGGTGTTCCAAAATTCTGTACAGCACTGATTTTTCCAGGGTCAGTTTTAATTCCTTTTGAAGATATAACATGTCCAAGATAGTGAACTTCACTCTGGAAACATTTACACTTAGACATTTTTAACTCTAATCCATGTTCACGTATTATTCTAAACACAGTTTCTAATCGTTTAACATGTTCTGGAATGTCCTCTGAATACACAATGATATTATCCAGAAATACTAATAACATGTTGAATATTTTATCCCGAAAGCAGTGCTGCATTAACCGCTGAAACGTAGCCGGCGCGTTGCATAAACCGAATGGCATACGAAGGTATTCATATAGGCCCATGGGTGTTATAAATCCAGTTTTCTCAATATTCTTCTCGTCTACAGCCACTTGATTATATCCACTGGTAAGATCCATAGTTGAAAAATATTTCGCACCACACAAAGCATCAAACGATTCCCCCAGTCTAGGTAATGGGTAAGCGTCGCGTTGAGGTTTGCTGTTAAGCTTACGGTAGTCCACACAAAACCGAAGCGAATTATCTTTCTTCCGTACCAAGACAATAGGTAATGCATATGGACTACTACTGTCCCTTATAATGCCATTGTTTAACAGTTTACGAATATGTGATTTCATCTCCTCGTACTGAGATGGCGCAATTCGTCTATAAGGTTGCGCTATTGGTTGATTGTCCATTGTTCGTATGATATGCTTGATTGTAGTCGTATAGCCAATGTTATCATCGTTCTGTGAAAATACATCACGATTTCTGTAGAACAGGGATCGAATCTCGTTCATCTGAGCTGAATTCAAATTCAGTTTATCAATCTCAGAGGGAATTTGAAAATCACTCTGCACTTTGTTAGTTAATTTAGTTTCACTGCACATCAGTTCTTCTTGAATGTAAATTTCTTCAGTGTTTCCATGCCTGGTAAATTCAATGTTAGAATAATTTTCAACTACCTCACCATGTACAAGAACTGCAACACTTGCTCTGGGTGCTAGCCACACGTCGTCACTGCCAATATTTGCTATGCGGAAACTCAAAAATGCCCGGTTCACTTTGGTTAAAGTACGAACGACAATAATATTTGACGACAAATGCTGATTAGATGCTAAAGGTTCCACCATTGCTTCATATAATCTTGGTAGCTTTGGTCCTGTACCATTGATAACAGTCACTGATTTTCCAGGAATGCGAACTGGAGATTTAGCACAGACTTTCACATATCCTATGACATCATGTTTTACATTTCTGTTACACGCTTTGAATTGTTCCTTTAACTTGTCGTTCACTGAAATCTCTTCTGCTTTTTCTGTGTAATCAGTGCCATGTTGTGTTTCCAGTAGCTTTCTACAAAGTGAAATAGTGTTCATTCCTAAAATAGCCGAAATTTTCTCTTTGTGTTGTCGAGTTTCATAGTCAACAGAGTCCTTCACTATTAATACTCCAACTTGCTCTAATAGCTGACCCATGACCTCTATGTCCACCTCTACGTATCCAATGAATGGAATAGAAAATCCATTTGTAGCTTTCAGTGAAACCACAATGTCAATATTCAGTTTGCTTGCTGCTTTTAAATGTTTTTGATAAAAAGATTCAGTCACTGTTGAAACTGATGAACCAGTATCTACTAAACAATTTACTTTAACACCGTTCATATTTACAAATGTAGTAGGACATTTACCGACTAATCGAGTGTTCATTCTCTAAGAGTCCGTTTGATTCCCTTCTATAACTGGACTCGGCATTACGAAGGGCTGTTGTTTTCCGGTGGAGCTTTTGTAGACTGACGTTTTGAATCTGCATTTGTAGACTCGGAGTTTGATGGACAGTCAGCTATTTTGTGGCCCTGCTTCTTGCATCCAAAACATACCAGTGGTCGTTCATAATGCCAGTCAGGTTCATACCTTTGCACTGAATTCACTGATTTTGTTAAACTGTCTATTTGTCGCGATTGTGTCTTCAACATTTCGGACAGTTCTTTGATTCTGCTTTCACTTCCGCTTTCCAATTGTTTTGTTGACATATCAAGTTTTGTTTCACTTGATTTCTCAATTTGTTTTTCACTTCAGTCTTTTACATCGGTGTTTTCGTCTTCCTTTGCCCAGAGTGTAACCTCCTCACGAAGTTCGAGAAATGTTATATCCGGCTGTGTCCGCAGAATACGCTTTAGATGTTTCCGTAGAAAGGTATCTCTGACGTTTCCTGAAAACTGGTCACGCATGGCTTTATCTTCATTCCTAAACACTGACAAATCCTTGCGCAATAACTTTTTCATGATATCCATAAGTGCGTATGAATATTGACGTAGAGTTTCACTTTCTCGCTGTTTTCTATCTAGAAATTTCTTTTGTAATTTCATAGCATTTTCTTTATCCCCAAATGCTTCTCTTAATATATTGATCATTTGCAACGGATTCTTTCTCACATTTCCATCCAGGAACTTGATTTATTCTCTCACATTTCCAGACAGGTGTTGGTAGATTAGATCCGCGCCCTCTTCTGTCGTTGTTCCGCGCGCTGCGTAATGGACATCCTCTATCCAGTCCTCGATGTCCATGTTGTAACCGTTAAATTTGGGAAGTGTTCGATCCCAGTGTACATACACTGTTTTCGTTTCAGTATTTTTCCAGCCCATTTCACTGATTTTATTCTACAATGCGGTAACCTCTTTTGCAATGACTTCACGGTCAGGTGAGCCGCCATTGTCGTTGTTGAGTAGGTGTGAAATCCAGCACGAAGTACTCACGGCGTCCACGATATTAATATGTAGAGAGATCTACCCATGAATTCCGCCCTCCGTTGTTACCACAAGCCATTGCCTTACATAGTTGATTCGGGGTAACCGGCGACGCCAAATATAACCAAGCGACGTAGGTTTTATTAAATTTATTATGAACTAAAGGCAATGGCAGATCTGAAATTAACAAATCACACACCACATTACACATGCAACAAAATATACAATTACATAAATTCATAGTCGTACTTCCCTTTAAAGAAGTCAAACTATTCCAATGAAATGTACATGATCGACTTTATTACTTTACTTCAAAAAGTAACAAAATTTATAGTCCTTGATCAAAAAACGGCCATTTTATGGTAAAGAAATATCTGATAAAAAATAGTTCAACGTACATAATTATCAATCAGTTAATAATAAACATTTTAAATCTATACCCTAAGGTCTGACACAACGGGCAGCTACATGTATAGGTCTACTCCCTCTAAAACAAATTTCCCGCACTGATGAAAATAGCCCGCGAAACTTATTTATAGAAGAAAAAGTGATTACACTGGTTTTAGCTAGAGTGAGTGAATTCCTACAAACAACCTGGCCAATAGAATGTTGTGAATAGATTTCACTCAATTAATATAGCACAGCTTAGTATTGAAAAATGTAGAAAATTCAATTAGATATAAAGATCACCCTGCCACACTAAGCAAACACATTTAGACCCTAACTTTTAATTTAGGAGATAACGTTATGTAATTTTCAAATTTGATACAATTATCCAACAAAACCAATATAAAATTTAGATTTCTTTTTTCTTTTTCTAGTAAATTGAGAAGAATGAAGTTTTATATGAAAATTAAAGAAAATCACAATATTGTTTTAGACTAATTTGAAAAGCATTCAAAATTATATAGATCTAAGCCTAATTTTCTTTCTTTTATTATCAAATACCCCATTTTAATCCTCGCCTAGAGTGCGGGGGGGGGGGGCTGGATTGGACATATCTATAGCACAGTAATTACAAAATCATATGCATGTGTCAATTATTATTAAAGAAAATAATAGTATATAGTACATTATTGTGTATAATCAGAAACAGGGAAAAGTATTGGCTGCGATGATATTGTTAAATTTAGAAATTTGATTTCAATGTTTTATATAACTAAAAATAAGAAATAAAGATAGCTCAAGGTATTTCAATTCTACACAAAAGAGTTCATCGTCTAACCTGCGCTACGCTAAGTAGAGACAAGACATTTCAAATAAGGAGTTTGTAGTTCATATAAAGGAGTTGTATGCCTCGTATGAGAAGAATCAGTATAAGCAGTGAAAAATAACCTAACACTGTAATGCAGTTTTGTCGAATATGTCATTTATTGAACGACATAAGGTAAATTGTTAAGTAAAATTTATAACAAACCACTAAGGGGGATCACCTGAATAAACAATACCTGCTGAAACATGTGCATAGGTGTCAGGTAAAGTGTGATCCTATGCTGGCATGCAGGTAGCTTAACCACAATAGTCCAGGAAATAAAAAAAACCACAATAGTCGATGTAGATGGAACGTTGATGGTAAGAACTGAAACATTAAAAAAATGTAAACAATGACAGAAATGATCAAATCAAGAAGGAAAGAAATGAAAACAGAGATACGAAATAAATATCATGATACACAAACATATTATCACATATATGAACTTACATGGTGGTGACACGAGAAATTGGCCATGTAAAATGATGAGTATCATGAGTATGAACGATGAAACGAAAACGTGAAAAAAATGGCTGATGACAAAATACATGTATAAACATAACCGGACAAAAACGGGACACATATTTCTGGAATGGGCACATCAGATCCCCCTTTGAGACTGACTAGAAAATTACATGTAGTGAAAGTACAAATACAAGTTATAGAGTACATGGAGCATGCATACAATATATACACAAATGAGTTAATTCTTGGAGGCATCCAAACAAAACGCGCCAAATGCCCTTACATAGTGAGGCATATAAAGGAGTTACTATTACATGATATTATATAACATATATAGATATTCATAATGTACATTGGATGCGAAAAGGGGCTTAATCCTCACTTAGGGTAACATGTCTTCGATACATTTATGTAATACAAGTTCTAGACATAATTAAGATATTGTTTAAGAAATGGACATTTACTTTCACATGTTTTAAAAAGTATGATACTAGCAGATTAAAAATTATCAACAGTTTTAAAAGATACAAGAAAATTTGTGTGGGATTAATTCAGTTTAACATTTCTTTAGAATGTGAGATATATTGAGATTATACACTTAGATTTGATTGAGATAATGATGTATACTTTTGAGATTTCATCAGGCGAATGAAAATACCTTCGGAATCATTTGATAACATTGGAATGCTATGAGGCAAATATGAGAGAATTTATCAAATGATTTAGAGTTGTTTTCGAATTATTTGAGAAAATTGTTGAGATTGTCGAGAAATACAATTAAATTGGATCGAGATGAAATGATGAGACATATTTCTCACATTTTATCAGAGGAATGACAATTCTTTTGGGTTAATGGTTTTTAATGTTTCTCTGAATGATATTGTGTGGTAGCAGCTTTGTGTTGAGGAAAAGCGAAATATTATTTTTCTGAGATGTAATTTAATAAACAGTTGCACTTTTCAAATATCAAATCGAGTTTTTAATTTATTCCAGCAAACGTTTTATTCATAATATGTATATCACTGCAAAATGCGGTCATTTCATTAATTTAACAGTCCCATTACGTAAAAAAAATCATTATTCCAATAAGAATCCAACTAAATGGAACAAAAATATGAATTACTATAAAATACTTTCATTTTTCCATTTCATGAAAAATATTTCATAAGGGAATCTCCATATCAAATACTATTATAGCATGCATTTATGATTGTGTAAAAAATGTTCCAAATTTCCAATATTTCATTCTTTCATTTACTTAAGAATTGCAGCAAATTATTGAACACTTTCTTTTGATATGTCAATAGTACTATCATAACTTGTATATCCATATAGCATCATGACAAGCCAAGCCTAGCGATTCTCAGTACTTTCAGTACTTTGATTAAATATCAGAACAATACAACCTTTAGTTCATGACCCATAGAAAAACCCCGATACAAATATATCATCAAACAGCCTATGCAACATCGCTACACTCGATAAAAATTTCATTCAAAATGTATTCCTTGCTACAACTTTTGTTTTATTTAAGATTACTCACAACCTTCTTAATTTCTGCTTTAGAAATCTCTCGATCTAATTTCTCATAGGCTGCAGTTGCATTTGATAATGCATTTTCAACTAATTCCTAGGTTTTTTTTTTAAACTAAACTTAAAATGCAGGTAAAAATCACAATTTATGGAAATGTTTTGGATTATTTTTTCGCAAGTAATTTAACATATTGCCTTGAAGCCTTAACTTTAATTCTGTTTTTTTTTTTTTTTTTTTTTTTTTTTTTGTATGGACTCTTTGCTTGACATAATTTCTGCTTATTTTCTACAGATTTACATTTATTAAAAGAAGATAATCTAACTTTATAATCATTAAATAATGTGTTACAACTTTCATTAAAGCATGGCTTATCATCTTTGAAAAATGATCTATTATATAGATTGTACTGAAGCCGATAGGTGCCAGGGTATAGAATTAATATTTATTTAACTGGCGGCCACCACTCAATGTAAATGATTTATATGGCCGTCGCAAGTTATTCAAATCCTCTCTCTCTCTCTCTCAAAATGCAATACCTGTAATTTTCTTCTTCAATGCTTACTAATATATATATTTGATATACAATTAAAAGCATTGAATTATTGTTTTTCGATTGTGCTGTTAATTTACAAAGTTATATAAATGTTTACGATATCAAATATCGACAAAGTGCACGAGCAAGTTTCCATGTGTACTTAATATACCGACGTATCGGGCACGTAGAACCAGGGGGCTGGCCCACCAATTTTTTGACAACGTTCAATTTCTGTTATTTTTATATGTAGACTACGTTATTCACATGTGCAATAAGATTAATTGGCGGATTGGCAACCACCCCACTCTTTTGGTGGTAGTAATAAATGGTAAAAATGTAATAATGAATGAACTGATGAATTGAAAACGAACGGAGCCCCTCCCTCCATTCTAAGAGTATAAGGTTTGGACCAAAGAGAAATTTTCATGTTCCTTTTCTGCTTGTCAACAATTGTAGAAGACAATTTTTCCTACGGCTGTCCCTTCACTTTGAAAGACGATGCTAGGTGTTTGCATACTATTCTAAATCTTTAAAAAATAATCACTCAGCAATATGAATTCAATTCTTTTTTCTAAGTTGGCAGCCGCCATACATGTATAAATTAAGTGGTGGCCGCTAGATAAAATAAGTGGTGGTCGCCAGTTAATTCATATGGCGGCCACCAGATAATAATTAAGTGGTGGCCGACAGTTAATTCATTTGGCGGTCGCCAGATAATATGTGGCGGCCGCCAGTTAAATTACGTGGCGACTGCCACATGAATTAATTGGCGGCCGCCAGTTAAATGAATATTAATCCTATACTCTGGCACCTATCGGCTTCCGTAAGTTTGTGATACGTATTCATTAATTTTACCGTGGGGTAAACACATTTTTTTTTATAACAGCACAAATATTATCAATGCAAGGTGAAGATAACGAACAGTGATCAATCTCATAACTCCTACAAGCAATACAAAATATATAGTTGGGCAAACACGGACCCCTGGACACACCAGATGTGGGATCAGGTGCCTAGGAGGAGTAAGCATCCCCTGTTGACCGGTCACACCCGCCGTGAGCCCCATATCCTGATCAGGTAAACGGAGCCATCCGCAGTCAAATCAGTGTGCCAAGAACGGCTTAACAATCGGTATGAAACACGTCAGACAGCATTTGACCCAATGCGAGGTTGTATTGACGAACTAGATCGTTATAACGACCATAGAATTTGCGAAATGCTGACTTCAATCGAGACTGTTGAAATCCCTGTACCATCAACTTGTTTGTCAGTAGCTTACCTCGATTTAAAAACTGACTATACCCAGAACAAGCTCTTGCATATCGAATCAGTTGAGATATATAAACACCATATGCAGGTGATAATGGAATATTGCTGCATAAATGTGGGAAGTTGACGATGGAGAAGCTGAAATCATCCCGTTTGTCATACAGTTGAGTTGTCAGTTTCCCGTTAATGTCTACTTTCAATAAAATATCTAAGTATGAAGCAGAAGTGGACGACTCTGTGGTGTCCTTTATTTCGAGCTCACGGGGATATATCAAATCGATATATGAATGAAAGCTATCATTGTTACCTATATTAACATCACAAAATAGCAAGGTAATCGCAAATTTGGTCAGTCTTATCCCTAATCTCATTGTGTGTTTTCTTCAATCCATTCAACTGACTTACAATGTGTTCTACATGTAGGGTTTCTATCTTCATGCACAGGCGACTCCCAGTAAACCTTTATTTTAAAAGATACCGGTGAATGATCAGAGAAAATAGAAGAGTTACCTGAAGAAAAATCACTAATAGTATAAAATCTCTTACATTCAGTTAGAAAATAATCTATCAAACTACAATCTTTTGAATTATAAAAAGTAACATTCCCCAAAGTACATGTATCGTCATTTATTCTACCATTCAATATCCTTAATCTAGTTGTTTTACAAGGTTCTAAGAGTTTTCTACCAAAATTATTTATTAATAGTTTTTCTAACATAAAATTCTCGTTCACTGTCATAATTCAATAAAGTGACATTTCTAGAAATAACCTGATTTATTTTATCACTCTGAATAAAGTCATCTTTGTCTCCAGTTCTAGCATTGAAATCCCCAGTTATATATATAGTACCATAATTTTTGTATTTACAAATAGTCTTCTAGTAGCTGAAAAAATATCAACATAAGTTTTATCATAGATTACGCTGGAGACAAGTAACAGAACGCTAGATATAACTCATTATCCGGATTACCCGTGACCATTTTCATCCAACAAATACTTTCTAAAATATTTTCAACAATACTAATCTTGTTATTTAATCATCATTTGGATTTATCCAGCATTCGCACAAAAATATTACATCACATTTACATATAAGAGAAACGAAGTCATTGTTACTAAGTTTGTCACTAAGTGACCTACAAATGTTCCATGAAATGATGGAAATGTCACTCTCCGTGTGGCCCTATACATCGGATGGTGGATGACGTCTATTGGTTGTTGCGTGACTGTGATCTGAACGAGACTCAAACCTGCTTGTCTTTATGCGACTTGTGTACTATCTCCCTGCATGGATCCACGAGTTCACTTATGCGCGTATTGCCACTAGTACTATGTGGTGTGGAACTTGTATCACTAAATGTTCTAATTGTTTGTACACTAGGTGTGTCGTCCACTGCCACATCGCTCCTCCCCCTGTAGAGCTGCCCATCAACATATAGCCGATTCCTAACCATCTTAGTCCTGCGTCCTGATTGTTTAAATTGCTTCTGAATGGGGTACAAATCGCGTCGTCTTTCTTCTATCTCAGAAGGATATTGTTCGTGCACTCCATACGGTTTTCCTTTCAGTTTGTAAGCACTTTTATTTACGTTTACCAAATCTCCCTGATATAGGAACCGTCCAAAACTGTGAACATTTCCAAACTCTATATTGTTCTTTATTCTTAATTCGTAATGAATAAAGTCCTGCAATTTTCTTTCTGTGTCCTCATTGGTTCAGTGAATACCAAGATATTTTTCATAGATCTGCATTTTAAATCCAACACTCACTCTTTTAAACTGTTAAAGGACACATCTCGTGTTTTCAAAGTATACAGAATTATATGCATTTTGTCTTCCTTATGCTTATAGAAATTAATTGTAATAGTTCGTTCGCTGAAGTATTGCGATAATTAGCCACAATACGGACTTAAATCTAAGCCCCGATTTCAAAAAGCCTAGTTAATTAGATAGGTAGTCACGTGGTACAGTGACGTCATATGCGACCTTCGTCGATCAACTTGTTGTAAAAGTAGTGTTAGATATTTTTTAAAAACTCGGGTTTTAGGGGCCTAATTTATTTACCACGGATAACATTTATTTCGATGTCGACAAATTCCCCGAGTCTTATATCTTTTAGCCACCAGTGTATACAAAGAACGACCCAAATGTAGCGAGAAAAGCGAGTATGAAATCTGCATAAAATTTGCGAGTAAATAATGTTTACCTGGGATCACTGTCTAAACACAATTTGGTAATGCCATTTCTGTAAACAACTGTAATTAGCGTTGTTGCTTTTCTTAAATAAACAGTGCAATTATTATTAAATTTATTTTTGGAGAAGTTAGATAGGCTATAAATTATGATACGATTATGACAACTAGGCCTACTGTCACGGGTGCATTTCGAAAATAATAATAATGATCAAACTTATTGTGAAAATCACAATACTTTTAAATTATTTTATCAAAACAATCTTATTAGGCCTAATCATTATTTTTTTGTTATCAACACGTTGTTACTTAGGAAGTGGGAGCACGGCGTGCTGTTGTTGTTTTACACGTATGCGTTCCTTAAAAAAATGAAAGCATTATAATTCAATTCAAAATCGGGAAATATTATATCTTATTATTTATAATTGAAAGTTCAAATATCTTTTATCTTAAAATTTCTTTTTTAAAACTACCAGTTGGTAGACACTGCTAGCAAAGTTCTGCCTATATGTTGTTACAAGGTGAAGGTCAGTTGGTGCGAGTGTGTATTGGATTCGAGAGCAGAACGGAAAGCATATGCCGTAGGCCTATATGTAACAGTGTGTAGCTTCGATAGAACCATTTTCTCGCAGTTTATCTACGTCTTTGTCCAAGTGCTTGTTTGAAAAAGTACAGGGACAAATTCTACTGGGGGGGTTTATGGCAAAGTCGTTGTGCCGACAAAAAATATTCACGTCTTGTCCCTCATACCTTCCTTCAAAAATTGGAAAAAACACAGTCCAAATCCTCTCTACTGACAGCAAGTACACCCTTAAACGGCACAAAACACCCTAATGCAGTGTTATTTACAAGCTGTTAATGTGATAATTGTTTGTTTGTCAATTAAATCTAATCTGTTTATGAAATGGCTATCAACTGTTTTCAAATCTTCTCGCTCGAGGTCGCATATGACGTCACAGATAATGGCGCGTAAAATATCGAAGAAAATATGCATATCGCAAGATTTGAATTTCATCGCTTTCAAACTCGAAAACTACGCAAACTGTTTCATCTAAAACACATGTAAAGTAGTTTTAGGCATGAAATGAATTAATTTTGCTGAAAAAATTAAAAAGTTTAAAAACATGCGATGTGTCCTTTAATGTCGCTGCTTATGTCACTATTCTCACTGATTTCTTTCAACATGCTATCACAATCTTGACGAACAGCTTGTATTTCACATTTCTGCTCCTGGCTAGGACGTACAGACATTTCACTGCATTTATGGTCAAATTCATCAAGTTTTTTTTAGATACAAACTCAACAGATTTCTCAAATTCAACTGTTTTTCCCTCAACTGTTTTGATTTTTCTCTCCATTTATGAAATTCTAACATCCAATCGATTTATAACTTCTACAATCTGGTCTAATTTGTCAAATTTCTTCAACATGTAATCAAGTTTTCTGTTTACTTCCGAATTGTTTGTTGTTTCAGTTTCACATATATTCACTTAAAGCAGTCGTAAGATATCATAAACTCAAAAAGTATACTGTTTTAGTCAGGATCTAAATCCAAAAATGGTAACGTATGCGATGAAGGCAGGTAACAAAAAAAACTGAAAACTTGTACGGAGCACTAGCCAAACTCATTCGACCACTTCAAGATTTACTCACTGGTTTATATCTGAAATCTGACAGCAATAACATATCAGCTAATCCACCTCTTTAATCTACCATAAATATAACACTGCAGTGTTGTTAATACGGACTAGCCAATAATTACATTAACTAAATATTTAAAGATTAGAAATAAATCAGTCACTTCCATTCATTCATTCATGCTTTATTTTCTCCTATGCAATATTGAAAGAACAGACAGTAAATAAATTAAATTTTAAAAACATTTTTAAAACATTACAGATGTAAATGCATATCATAGTTCGAAATGAGCAAAGAAAAACGAAAGAAAGAAGCGAGACAAAAATTACGGATGATGTTAACAAGGTTGCTGCCTAGAGTGTTGTACTGTTGATATGTAACCAATTAGAATAAAACACCACAAAGACGTAATTTACTATAGTCATAAAGGATGCAACTATATGTTGTACCATTCTACTAAATATCTTAGGAAGCGAACATTGAGAATATGCAAGATGGGTGCGCCATAACGAGAAATAGTATTTGTGAGCATTCTAGCATCCAATACAAAATGATAAAGGTCCTAGGGACAGAGATAGCATTAATCAGAATATCACGGTCAGTCACCAAACATCCAGATAGCAACTATTCCTAAGCAAGTGTTTGAAGTGTACGCAAAAATGTCCGCAATTTTCACCACATATGAGGCAAGATGTCGAATAGAGTTAGAAAAGTGAAACATTTTGTTCATGGACGTTAGAAGTAGTTTCCCAGTAAGTTTGTGGGGTCCTTCCTGCTTTAATTGTATTACATTGGAGGGAAGAAGGGTCAGATAGCATCTGTAGATTCGAGTGTATTTTGGTAGACCCATTGAATATTTGCAAATGAAGTGTCGATGTATACTAAGGGCTTGAAAATCAAATTGACGTAAATCGCACCAGAGTTTCTCATCACTGAAGCTGTTTATTTATGTAAACATAAAATCATTTAGGAATTCTTCAATCCAAACTTAATTATTCTGAGAACATTGCCAACACGTGCAGAAATTTAAAAGGTCGACAAGCTTGCTTTGCTTTCAAAATGCAAAAACGATCTTATACAAGGTACTGTAATGTGGTTAAACAACAGAATTGTTCTCCCTAAAACTCTATACAAATGTGAACTCTGCAATTTACGTCAATTTGATTTTCAATTTGAGTCCATAGACGACTAGAAACTCCCAGGCGGTCAAGCAAGATCATGTATCCACACCGTATGCCCGGATCGCCTCTGTAACCATGTGTTGTCCTCAAGAACAGGAATCCTGGTGGCCCAATAAACCAAATAGAAAAGCAATCAAAATCGACAATGTTGGCTAATATCCTTCTTGGTTCGCCTTTCATACTAATCATTGAATGAAAGGTGAAGATAAAGAATAGTGATCAATCTCATAACTCCTATAAACAATACAAAATAAATAGTTGGGCAAACACGTACCCCTGGACAAACCAGAGGTGGGATCAGGTGCCTAGGAGGAGTAAGCATCCCCTGTCGACCGGTCACACCTGCCAGGAGCCCTATATCCTGATCAGGTAAACGGAGTTGTCTGTAATCAAAATCGGTGTGCCAAGAACGGCTTAATAATCGGTATGAAACACGTCAGACAGCATTTGACCTAATGATATATTGTATTGACGAACTAGATCTTTATAACGACCATATAATGTGCGAAATGCTGAGTTCAATCGAAACTGTTTAAACCCATGTACCATCAACTTGCTTGAATGATGGCAACGTATAGCTGGAATTAGTAAAGGGGCTTTTTACTTACAATAAAGTGATTCCTAATATTTTACAAAATTAAATGATGTCAGAGTACAATATACATGAAACATTATTTTGCAATTTGAATTCAGAAACCCCTCCGCCGCCACCCAACAAGCCACCAAATTTTAATTTCTGCCCAGATAGTGGTGTTGAAATATTCGCAGATGAAGGAAAAGATACTGCGAGATATAGATGGGCACCACCAAGTGCTACAGATCCAGAAGATGGAAATTTAAGGTATTTGCTTTTACACTTGATGACGTAATTGGAGGGGTGATTGAAGGGGTGATTGGGGATATAGTATTAAATTTTAGAAACTAACATAGCTATTTGTTTTATTAACTTACGCTAGTTGAAAAATTAATCCGAACATAATCTACACAAACAAAAAACAATCCAAAATCGTAGTTCCCAATGTAAAAATTCCAGATAAATAGGAAAATATTTAACTAGAGCTTTCTTATCCTAAGAATTTCAGTGTATATATAAAGACAATGGATTTTCTAGTACAATCTTGAAAGACCATGGTGCAACCATTACGTAATCTTTCTACTAGCAATAGCATGTATCTAGAACAATTTCGGTCACGGGTATTAATGACAAGTAAACATAACTTTCCAGAACCATCCAAATCAATTGAGTGCAAATAGTACTATACATTTACCGGCTGAATCCTTTCATGATGCTATGTTGACTATATCTACTATGTTTGCGATGCTACCTTTGAGTAGTTAGTATATACTTCTATGTATAAATTTATTCAGAACAGACACGTATCAAAAACGATTCCGAAATTAACCAGACGTGTACAGGCAGCTAGCTGTCAAAACACCGTAACATCTTTAAACATTACTTTAGACATTTAATCCGCCTATTCATTTAAGGTAGCGCATGACACTAAATTGTTATCTAATGGCTCGTTAAAACACCTCTTATGAAGTATGATTTCACTATCGAAAAAGTGATACAAGCTCTCGAGTATTTTATACGATTTTTTAGTGATTTATCCCGGAATGATAAAAAGGTACGTTGTTTACAAATAAGATACTCTAGAGTCCAAATGTCTCTGTGATTTGATGCATAATACGACTATCTAAGAAAACGTGCCTAAACGACTCAGATAGACATTCTAATTTTTTGAATACAAATTATTTATGAAAATTGAAAACGCTATTTGTAATTTTATTTTAAATCTATCGATAAGATATTCCAAAAACATGTCTATATATCAGAGGAATATATTTTTTTTTAAAAATTTAATGGAGTGGTCAAAATTCGGAACAATTACGAATTTTCTAACTTGAACTAAGCACGATCGAATTATAAAAAAGTAGTCATAGAGAACATTGTAATCAGAAAACTACAATCTCTTGAAGTAAAATGGTTTACAAATCAAACGACTTTATAAAAGACACTAATTTCTTGATGAACAATGCATACAAGTAGTAACAATATAATTATCTAGTGATTTCTACCAATTTTGATCGGGATCGGTACTTTTTTCTCCAGTTTGAATCTAGTGATTTTATGTAGAATTTGGTAATTTCGTTTGAATTTCTTTATATATAATATTTCTTCGATATATTTCTTTTCTAAATGACATGCTTTTTGAAGATTGTATCTGTAGATTTTTAAAAAAAAAAATATTAACAAATAGCGTTTTCAATTTTCATCAAGATGGTTTTCTTAAACAATATAACATTCAAAATATATGAATCTTTTACGAATGCATTATTAGATATTTATATCATGCACAAAATCACAGCGAAATTTGGACTCAAGAATCTCTTATTTGGAACCAAACATCCTTTTTGTCATTCAGTGAAAAATCACAGAATTATTCATTTAAAATAACTGAGAGCCCGTATTACTCTTTCGATGGGGAAATCATATTTCATGAGAGGCTTTTTAACGCGCCACTAAATGATATCTTAATGTAATGGGTTATCTTAACGCGGGGAATAGTATGCAGTTACTGTAAAGTGCATTATGGCATTCTATTTAACTTAAAAGAACAACAAAACGCACAGGGTGTCAAAAAATATCGATATCAAACTAAGTTTGTTCCATGAAAGGTGAACATAACGAACAATGACCAATCTCACAACTCCTTTAAGGAATACAAAATAAACAGTTGAGCAAACACGGACCCCGGATACATCAAAGGTGGGGTCAGGTGCCCAGGAAGAGTAAACATCCCGTCGAATGGCCACTCTCACCGTGAGCTCTATGTCTTGATAATGTAAGCGGAGTACTCCGTAGCTAAAATCAATGTGCCAAGAACGCCCTACCAACCGGTATGAAACACTTCAGACAGCATCTGACCCAATGATAGGTTGTATTGGCAAACTAGGTCATTATAACAACCATAGAATTTGCGAAATGCTAACTTTAATCGAGACTGTTGAAAGCCCTGTAACATCAATTTATTTCTCAGTAGCCTGTCTCGAGTTAAAAACTGATCATACGCAGAACAAAGTCTATATATCGAATCAGTTGAGAGATATAAACATCATATGCAGGTAATGATGCGACATTGCTACATAAATATGGGAAGTTGACGATAGAAAAGATGAAATCATCTTGTTTATCATAAAATTGCGTTGTTAGTTTGGCGATAATAATCATTTTCAATAAAATATCGAAGTACGCACCATTTGTGAATGACTCAAGTTCATTGGGATAAATCAAATCGAGGCAAGCTACTGACAAAGAAGTTGGTGGTACAGGGGTCTCAACAGTTTCCATTAAAGTCAGCATTTTGTAAATTATCTGGTCGTTATCACGATCTAGTTTGTCAATACAACCTATCATTGGGTCAAATGCTGTCTGACGTTTTTCATACCGATTGTTAGACTGTTCTTGGCGCACTGGTTTTGGCTGCGGATAGCTCCATTTACCTGATCAGGATATAGGGCTCACGGCTGGGGTGTGATCGGTCGACGTGGGATGCTACTCCTCCTAGGCACCTGATCACTCCTCTAATGTGTTCAGAAGTCCATGTTTATCTATTTCACATTGATTTTAGGAGTTATGGGATTGATCACTGCTTGTTTTCTTTTTTTCATGAATGGAAATTATTACTGTTAATAGATCAAACGTCGTCGATATATCTAAATGTCGACTTGAGTCCGCAACAAGATATGTTTTCTTCTCATGTTGAAGCTTTTTAATACACTCGTTGCTTATAGAAGTTATGAGATTGATCACTGTTCGTTATGTTCACCTTGCACTCAAAACAGGTCAGCTAATAAAAGAACATGATCCGTGTCCATGGCAATTCCAACATATTTCTGGAAGACCTGATAATTAAAAACTATGAAGATGTTATCAATGAGTAACTGTAGTATATTTTCTAGATGACTGATTGTGAATTGAATGTTACTGTTATGCCTTTTATAGTACGGATGATTGATTAGTTTGAGGGTTTTATTTCAGATGAAATTGACTGAAAATAATCCATTTATATCCGAATAAAATTATTTCAAATGACGTCATTCATGCAACCTATAACAGAGGGCGCGTCCAAATTCACATGCCTCCCTGTCTTCTCAAATCCTAGGATCTTGGCAAAATCAGAAAATTGTTTATTTCTCTATATTTGCATTAATTCAACTTTCACTTTTCCAATACATCATATATATAGGTATTGTATAGTTACGAATCATATAAAGTTTTCCTGGGAATTAGATAACTTTATAAATGGTTTTCAGTAGTTATGGGTATTTTATCAAAATTTATCTCAGATCTGAAAAGTAGAGGTCCAATCTCGACAGAACATCTTTTGTTGCTGCCTTCTCTGTTTTAATATTAGTATTAATTTCTACTTTTCAGAGTGAGTCTTAGACAAGGTGATGCACCAGGATCATCGTTTTCACGGGGGGAACACACAATTATATATGAAGCAACTGATAAGAATGGCGCTTTAACATCCTGTTTTTTCAGCTTTACTGTAAAAGGTAGATACGTTTACAAATACCTTTGCTGATGCAAATGTATCATTAGAAAAGGGAAATGTTAACAAATCGCAGATAGCTGTATAGGCTATCAATAAAGTACAAAGTTGGATGTATGCTTAAGAAAAAATAAGATCAATTGTGATATTCTCTATTGAAGTTTTGACCTGCGATCCCCCTCAATGGCCTGTATTTGGTTTCATTCACTGTGACAAATCGGAAATAATACTCGGTACATCATGTACAGTTGGCTGTTTCCCTGGATTCCAAATGACACCTAATACGAGAAAAATAAAATGTTTATCAACCAACAACAAGGCACACATGGACTCTTCAATTCCGTCATGCCAAGGTACATATTGGTAATAAATATTCGGCTTTCTTTCTATTTTCGTTTAACTCGTATTAGTAGGTAGATCATGTAGTGGGGAAATGGTTATTAGGCATCGATGTTTACTGGACGGTTTTATCTCTAATCATGACAAAAGCTTTGGCGACAGAGAAACATATTTGCATTTCCAGTGTTTTACTAATATATCTCTACCAATTGAAACAATAGATATTTCATTATGAAAGTGATCAACATGCGCATGAATCTTGATAAATATAGTGCTGGGGATATTCCGACATAAATGAAAGTGCAAGATAAGTTTAAGACTTAATTCCATTTTTTTTTTTAAATACATATGAGTATGAACAGCAACGCTTCATACCAGTATACTTTTCGTGAAGTAAGCTGGCGTGAAGCGTCACAGTTCATGCTATCACGTACTTTCAAAAATGAAAATGCATTTCTTTAATAACAGTGCATATGTAAGATATAATACCTCATTGAATTAACCATAGGCATAATACACCGTTCTTTGCCTTTATTTTGCAATCGAAATAGATTTATTACCAACATAGATATTTAGCATTGGTGACCTAAAGTATTCGCATGTAAACTGTAAATTAGATTTTCATTTGGTTACTTTTCCTTGACATCTACTTTGATGCTTAAGTTTCTGAAATTCCTGTATTTTAGAAATAACCTGTCCTATGAATGTCACTGAGATGAAACCTGAGCATGGCAAGCCTCTCTGTACGCACAACAGTCATAAGTTTAACAGTGCTTGTACCACGCAGTGTGACCTAGGATACAATATTAACACGATGATGTTTTCAGTGTGTCAGGATGATAGAACGTGGTCCTCAAAACTGCTGGACTGTGAAGGCAAGTAATATTATATAAATATTATATATAGTTGAGATTAACATTGAAAATTTCACCCATTGTCAACCGGGACGTAGCCGATTCGATACGCAAGAGCTGATTCTGCCTATGGTCATCTTTAAAATCAAGACAACCTACTAACAAACAAGTTGATGTTACAGTGGTTTCAACAATATCGCTTAAAGTCAGTGTTTTGCAAATTATATGGTCGTTATAACGATCTAGTTTGCCAATACAACCTATCATTGGGTCAAATGCTGTCTGATGTGTTTCATACTGATAGTAAGACCGTTCTTGGCACACTGATTTTGACTACGGATAATTCCGTTTATCTGATCAGGATATAGGGCTAACGGCGGGTGTGACCGGTCGACAGCGTTTGCTTACTCCCCCTTGACACCTGAACCAACCTCTGGTATATCCAGGGGTTCGTATTTGTCCAACTCTCTACTTGGTCTTGCTTATAGGATTTATAAGATTGACCACTGTTTGTTATCTCCACCTTTCATTACGCCTTTCGAATTATTCGTTATATAATACCATTAATAGCAAACACTAATGTTAATGATCTCGGGGTGAATCCTAATGAATTTGGATGTTTTTAAATGGTAGATAACTAAGTCACAATTCCTCTATAGTCGCATATAGGTGCATGAAAATTGCCCATCGATGACGATATTAGGGAAATTACAATATCAACAGCATTAAATTGTAACAGAAATTGCAAAGTTTACATTTCATAGTTCTAAAACAAATAATAATGGCTACATATAATGCATACCTCTTTAGAGGTATAAAGATAATAAAATGATAAAGCTTCTTTGAATATTGTTTCATGTCTCATTGGATTTTTTGAATGAAGTGAAGATGTCAACATCGTACGATGAAGTGCCAGAGATTTTGACTTATGTCTGATGCTGACGACGCTAGCTCTGTGGGTTCTTTATCTTTCAAAAGATGATATTCTTCAAAACCACACTTCAGTTTCAAACGCATCTAATATTCCGGTCAATGGGATGAATAGATATGAATTGGATTCCTAAACTTCACAAATTCTTTTCAAACATAAATGCATTTATAGACCCGGTAAAGGTTTACTAAGCGCCTATAGTTGCTCCTCTCGAAAATATCAACAGCTATCAAAGGAGAAACGTCAAACGTTTTCCGCCACAAAATATGCTAGGGTGTAAATCAAGAGCGGGCTTAAGAATATTCTAAAGAACTTTTAGTAATTTTGAAAACTAGATTTTTGATACCCTTGACTTTTGCCTCATTATTGAAAAGTAAAAAAACCCGACACGGGTGAATATAATGATGATAATAACTACTGATCCTAATTGTTCACGAACAATTTGAAGTCCATCCACCCTCTACTTTTTTTCAAGAAAGGTAAGAATATTTTAGGCGATGTAAGAAACTATAAAGTACTAAATCATAGGTGAAGATAACAATCTCATAAGTCCTATAAGCTTTACAAAATAGAAATTTGGGTATATACGGATCCCTGGACAAACCAGAGGTGAGATCAGGTGCCTTGGAGGAGTAAGCATCCCCTGTTGACCGGTCACTCCCGCCGTGAGCCCTATATATTGATCTGGTAAGTGGAGTTATCCATAGTCAAAATCAGTGTGCCAAGAACGGCTTCCAATCGGTATGAATCACGCCAGACAGCATTTGATCCAATGATAGGTTGTATTGGCAAACTAGATCGTTATAATGACCATAAAATTGGGTTAGAACGCGACTAGAACTGTTCGTTATCTTCACCTTGCAAAGATAATACGTTGTCGATATATATATATATATATATATATATATATATATATATATATATATATAAATGTCGAATTGAACGCCACAGCAAGATATTTTTTCTTCTCACATAAACGTTTTTAAACAAATCTGCTTTATAGGAATATAAAAACAGGTAAGTTAACAAGAGAGCACAATTCTTGTCCATGGGGATTCCAACAGACTGTTGGAAGACCTGATGACCAAAGACCACGAGGATGTTGTCAATGAGAAACTCCGACATATTTTCTATTTCAACTTCAGAGTACTTGTGCGTGGAATCAGAATGGCGTTTAACAAAGTAATGTTTTGGATGACTGATCAATAGATAGGAATGTTTGCGTTTTCCATTTTTGTTGAAGAAGCAGCTGTCAATGATGTCAGAAATCTAAGTCTTTAACTTATCGTGAGAAATGGCCATGTAAAGTGTTGAAATGCCATACGTTTTGATGTTGTTCCTTTTAGAAAAGTTTCGCGACTTTAATTCTACTAAAAGTTTTTTAGAATTTTTTTAGAATCCACATTGGATTTGCACCACTTCTGGCATATGTAGTTGCACAGTGCGTTTGATGTTTCTCCTTCACAGCTGTTAATATTTTCGTGAGGAACAAAGATAGGAGCTTGGTAGAACCCATACACTGATATATAATCTGAATTGATAAATAATGATTAGATACTTGGCACACCGATTTTGACTACAGATAACACCGTTTACCTGATCAAGATGTAGGGCTCACGGCGGGTGTAACCGGTCGACAGGGGATGCTTACTCTTCCTAGGTACCTGATCCCACCTCTGGTATGTCTAGGGGTCCGTGTTTGCCCAACTCTTTATTTTAAAGAACATTTACTGGGTCGAGCAATGTATCTTTGTTTGTAAGGGTTTTTGTAGTATTTTGTAAAAGGAAGCGTAGATTTGTTAACCTCGCGATATCAGAATTTATATTTCAAAATATAACACTAACATCATAAACGATTGATGTCCTTGACCTAAAATTCAAGGTCAAGGATTTAAGAGCGAAAGTTGAAAACTTCGCTGCTTATGTTTAGTAGTATCAAAGATGATAAACTAAAAGATTAGAATGCTTTTTTATAGGGGGAGGGGGTAAATGTGTCGAAAACGATCGGAATAGCCATTTAAGGTCAAATAACATTTATTGTGTTTGAAAATATTTTAAACCATGAACGTGAATCAATTTTCATTTTTAAGATGACTTTGACGTTGGGGTTTAATGTAAGTAGTCTCATTTCTCTGTTTATATTACTGTAAGCTATAGGCTTAAATAATGATATCGGAGACTTTTAGGGGTAATGACTATCTTAAGGGTCCTCAGATCACTTCGTGTAACCTCTCATTGCATTCATCATTGAAGTTTTTGTGTCTTTACTGCTTTCGGTTTAGTAGGCGTAGCGTTAGGAAGCTTTTTGACATGTTACAGACAGGTCGAAGTTCAGAATTGTAATCAATTATATTGATTACACTGATTTTGACTGCTGATAACTCCGTTTACCTGATCAGGATATAGGGCTTACGGCGGGTGTGACCGGTCGACGGAGGATGTTTACTCCTAGGTACATGATCTCACCTCTGATGTGTCCAGGGGTCCGTGTTTGCCCAACTATATATTTTGTATTGCTTGTAGGAGTTACGAAATTGATCAATGTTCGTTATCTTCACCTTTCATTAATTTCAATTAAGATGGTAATATCCATGCATATGTTTCAAAGGTATCCCTAGTGGGAAAGATTGTATAAAAGTGCTATTTTCTCGTGATTTTGGATGACCTTGACCTTTGCTCTTCACCCATTTTTCAAGGTCAGAGATCACAGATCTTCTTCCAGTTGATCCCCTTCCCGGACGACCACTCATTCGCAAGTCTCAAGAAGGACAATAACTCTCATTAAGGGTCATTGAGTCCTTTTGTTTAATGCACCTATCAATTCTACTAAATGACCCCTATAGTTCAGTAGAGTTTTATGCAGGATCTGAGAACTCCGTACTGGGTCCAATTACAATCAAGTTGGGTGATATGTGATCGTTTCTCGAAAAGTACTATATGAAGAGCTGTAAAAAACATTTCGATAAATCTTAAGACGAAGAGTTTTTAAAGAAGAAACAGAAAAATAACAGTATGACTTTCCATAGAAAAGTGGAAAGCCCTCATGATAATTGTTGTAATGATAATAACTTGCAAATTCCAGTTACATTAACAGTTTTGCGTGTTTGAAACATCAAGGAGGGATATGATAAGCCAATTGTTACGCTTAAAATGTTATCATTATTTTTTTTTATAGACTCAGAACGGCCAGAAATCAACAACTGTCCAAACACTATATACGCCTATACCGATCGTAGCAAACAAACATCTACTGTAAATTGGACAATCCCAACAGCCACTGACAACTCAAACAAAGTCACAATAAAAAGGACAAGAGGGCCGGCACCAGGATCTTCTTTTAGAGTAGGACTAACAGAAATACGCTACAAAGCGACTGATTTAAGCAATAATGAATCTCCAGAGTGCATATTTTTCGTTGCAGTTGAAGGTATTTCATACTTAAGCATGTCCACATAATAGAATATAAGCACCCAAGACAAATATTAAACGTATGGTGTATTTTTAGAGGTGAGGTGTACCCCGCCTATAATAACAGATCGATACATGACATATCGGTGTCCTGATGGATTTACCTACGGGTCCAGCTGTCACCTTCAGTGCATGGGTAGATTTCCTCTTGTTGGAAATGAAGACATTGTATGCGAGAAGAATTCCACGACCGACCCTCCCCGTGGATATTGGGATTATGGAAGTGGTAAACCCTACTGCAAACGTAAGGTTATACTAATTATCAAAAATAAAGGATATTGTAAGCAGTGATATCAATGTCATGTATGAATAGATAATATTTGCGACACTATTCATTAAGTATATGAATTCAGCAGTGAGTTAATATTTAAACAAAAAAAGATAATTGAACATGATTACTGCTTAATTATTCTTCATACCGATTTTTAAGCCTTTCTTGGCATACTAATTTTGACTACGGATAACGCCGTTTAACTGATCAAGATATAGTGCTCACGGTGGATGTGACCGGTTGACAAGGGATGCTTATTCCTCCTAGGAACCTGGGCCGGGATTCATAAAAGTTTTTAGCAAATACTTAAGTGTTAAAAAATACTTAAATCTGAGAATTTACACTTAAATTCTCAAATTACCACTTAAGTGTATGTGAAATACTTAAGTGTAATTCATAAACATATTTAGCACATAAGTATTGACTTTAAGTTAAGTGTCCTAGGAAGGTGGCTTAAATAGATAAGAAATACTTAAGATTTTTTTTATCTGAAAGAGAAAATGGCGGTGAACAGGAGAAATTTTAAAGAGAGGAAAGATTGTTTAAGGGAATATTCAAATGCAGAATTGATCAAACGTTTCAGATTAGATATGAATGGAATCCAATTCGTTGAAAACATTATTGGTAATGAAATTCGAGCGGGATCTTTAAGAAATCATGCTTTAACATCAACCCAGAAATTATTATTGACACTTAGATACTTAGCAACGGGCAAAATGCAACTATGTAATGGGGATGACATGGGTGTTTCGCAGCCTACAGTTTCGAGGGCAATATCAGTGACACTGCAAAGCCTATCTTCGGACAGAATGGTGCAGCAATTTATCAAGTTTCCCGTGCAAGCTGACCAAATTCGTCGAAATCAAGAGCACTTTTTCCAAGTCGCAGGATTTCCTGGGATTGTTGGTGCTATTGATGGGACACATGTGCAGATTATTGCCCCAAGTGTTGATGAAAATGAATTTATAAACAGGCATCATTACCACAGCATAAATGTACAAGTTGTTTTTGATGCCAGTTACAAAATTCTTGATATTGTGGCAAAGTGGCCTGGTTCAACCCATGATTCGAGGATTTTGAGGGAGAGCGGACTTCATGTTTTGTTTGAAAACAACCACATCCCAGTGCACACCCATCTCCTTGGCGACAGTGGCTATCCATCTCGCAGATGGTTACTCACTCCCTTCTTGAGACCCCTACCGGGTGCCCAGACCAACTACAATAGGTACGACTACATACCATATAAGTTGATATGAAATATAAAACAAGCATGTAATTCAAACGTGTGAATTTTACTATTATAGGGGAGTCAGGTATTTGAATGAATAATTCAAGATCGGTAGCCAGTTGGGATTAACCCTGAACTACTATATATATATAAAGTAAAATTAAATTATATAAAGTAAAAACTCATTTAACTATTATACAGGGCACATAAAAGAACACGCAGCATTGTTGAAAGGGGCATTGGTCAGTTGAAACGCCGTTTCCATGTATTACATGGTGAAGTACGCCTCTCTCCACAAAAGACCTGTCAAGTAATCATAGCTTGTGCCGTGCTCCACAATATATGTAAAGATAGACAAATTCCAATTCCTGATGAAGATCCAGACGAAAACCCTAATGATGCTGAGGATGATGATACGAATCACCATGATGGGGGAGCAGTCCATGGCAACAACAATGGGACGTTGTACAGACAACTGTTTGCTGTGACTCACTTTTGAGACATAATTGTTGCACGGAAATTTTCATTCATTGATATCTTATTAAAATATAACAATAATATATTTGTGTTTAAGTACTTTTTTCCTTAAAACCAAAAACAACTTCTTAATTTGAACATGTACTAAAATACAGTATAAAAAACAGTGAATATTTACAGAATATTTCAAAGTCACCAGGATTCACAGGCAAACAGTCATTACTATAGGACATTTGCCTATTGGCAGAGTCCCAAACTTTGAAACAAAAATATGAACAAAAATATCAAATGCAGTTTTAAACAAGATCTGCAATTATGTGAATTATATACATATTATGCATTTAATGCATATAATGAGATTTATGTATTTCATGTGTAATTCATATTCAGACAAGATTGAATTAAAGATAAACAAGTAAAAATCAAGAATTGTGATCCACCGCTTTTGGATGTTTGTCATTAAAAAGTAGGTCAAACTCCAATGTCAATGTCAGAAGATCAAATCTTTTGTACAAGTAAACAGTTATTGTCACAAGAAATACCGATTTGTTATTTATCATTAATCGAAAATTTAATACAGATCTTCATCACCTATTCCTCCTTCAATTTTTTCAATTTCATCTCATAATATTCAATTTCGAGATGAAGTTTCCGAATTGTCATTTCCTCTATTTCACTTTGTCTGTTGCGGTTGTCTGTCTGGGCTTTGGCGCATCTTGTACATGTATTTCCTGCTGGCACAGAGGAAGAGGCTGAAGGAACATGTAGAGGAGCTGGCAATGGCAATCTTGGTGAGAGGGGTATGATAGGAGGCAATGTCATGCTGAACTCAGGTTCACTCTGAATAATCTGAACATTACTACAATAAAATAAAAGAAATAATGAGTCAATAAAGCATAACAAACTTGGCATTATTTTTTGATAATTTGGAAGTGATATATTTATAACTCATTACATGAATAATTCTGTGGGATCACAAGTACTGTATATACACATGAACAGACTGTTGCATAGAGTCAAGTTTTGCTGTTTTTTGGGGGTTTTTTTTAATTTAAAAAAAAAATTTTAACACCATAAAACAAGATGTGTTTGTGAAATGATTATGTATTTGTAAAAGGAAAATAGGTCTATATGTAGGTCTTGCAAATTTTATGTTTTTTAAGAGAGTAAAAATGTACAATATATACTCAGATGGATAAAACCCCGATGTACAGGTATGAAACGCTCATTTGAACCTGTTAGTGGATTTAATTTAAAAATAATACATATGAAATAGAAATGTGATACCAGTATTGGCATTGATTAATATAATACACTCAATATTAATAAATTTCATGTGATTTAGCAACTTGATACATTTAAAGTAGGTTATATTTACAGTCTTGTTATTCCATTATGACTGTAAATTAATACTGAAATTACCAAATGTTCCCATCATTGGTCAGCAATTGAAGCAAGGAAGAGTCAATCCCTCCCTGTACTCCATCAATGATGGCATTTTCTTCCCCAATCACCATCTGCACTGTCTCGGCTATGGCACTCAGGGGTTTGGGTGGAGGTCCTCCGCCTGTTTAATTAATTTTATAGAAAAATAATATCTTTACTGTAGTAGCTGGTCATAATTTTATTATAAAGTAATTTCACTGTGTATATGCGGTATTTTTTTTTTATATATATATTCCAAAACAGCTATTGTGAGCCCACTTTCACCCCAATATCAATGTTATATATTTAAAATTATTTCTGTATACTTACTAAATAATACACATATAATTTTCATCTTTTTCAAAAGACAAGATTAATGACATGCGGATTTTATAAAATGGTTTATTATTGAATTTATTTGCACTATATATTCAAACTAAAGTTGATTAAAACTTGATATAAAATAAAAATCTTAATATACAGTGACTATTTTCTTTATTTTTCTTTGATTCAAAATTGAGCATAAAAATTGGTAATCAAAAATAACACAACCAAACATTAAATGAAGTCAAATCTCAGTAAAACCTATCTTCGCCTGTAAGAAATTAAAGATCCACCTCTTTATTTATGGGTGCTTTCTCGGACGTCATCGTTTGCCAATGCTAAATATAGATTTTTTAAAAATCAATACACTGTTTCAAGTAAGGGGAAGTACGTGGTCATGCGATCACGGAGGCAGAGTGACAATTCCATTTTGCCCTAAACACAATTTTAAAAAAAACAACATACGTTGTCTTCCTAGATACAGTACGTTTGGAAAACTCTGAAGTGAAATTAATAGCTATACCGGCATGTTGATCCGCCCAACAGACGACATATGATTGGGCCCCTAATATTCATGGAAAGGATTTTCGGGCTAAGATACGATAAAAAATTTAGGATCAGGGGATAAAAATAGTGTCGGTTGGGAAACCGTACGCAGACACATTTCTTTTTTTGGGGTGGGGGGGTACAACAAATATATAGTAACATCACCCTTAATCTGTTAATTTCTCACCCGTTCTGTAGAAATTCTTCATTCAACCTAAAGATATATGAGCAAAATTGCAAAAAAGGGATTGTTTGAGTTCGACAAATGTTACCTGTTCCATTTGTTGTTTTCCTATAGCTGGAAATCTCTGCTTTGGAGGTGGACAAAAGATTATGCCACTTCTTTTCCACTTCCTCCACTGTCCTCTGTGTATTAACGGCGGAGGCATTCAGTCGCTCTGACAACTCTTCCCAAGCTTCCTTCTTCATTCTTGAAGTTAAGCTGGGACCTAACTTTGACCTCAGGATGTTCTTCTTCTCATTTACCATAGTCACCAGCATCAGACATTCGTCCTGCGTCCAGTTTGCCTTTCTCTTCTTTCCTCTCTTTTCGTCTGTTATTTGATCCGCCATTTTGCTTCTATCGTCTGTACCGAAATCTATTTTTAAACACGGTTTCCCCCCCTTTCAGCACTTAAGATATATTTAAGTGTCGCGTGTCTTACTTAGTTAAGTATAGCACTTAGTATGTTTATAAATTATACTTAAGTAGTTTTACTTAACTAAGTACTCACTTAGTACTTAAGTAGACTTTTAAGTGTAAAACTTAAATATTTTTATGAATCCCGGCCCTGATCACTTCTCTGGTATAACCAGGAGTCCGTATTTGCCCAATTTTCTATTTTGTATTGCTGATAGGAATTAGGAGATTGATCACTGTTCGTTATCTTCACCTTTCATTTAATAAAAATTATTTTGATCAGGAATACCATGCCGTGACTTGCCAGCTCCCATCAATGGTGCAATGTCATGTGACACGTGGATGTTCGGCAGGCAATGTCAAATGCAATGTTCTGACAAATTTGACATACCTGCTCTAGGTCCTACAGCTTTCAATGGTGTTTTCACGTGTTCTGAAAAAGAGGGTACCTTTAAACCAGTTAGCACGGTTCCTAATTGCACTGGTAAGCCATTATTTCAAAGATACAGGTACATATATGCTTTTATGAATCACCATGTAACTTTAATTTCTCTTTTACCAAATGTTTTCACATATATCATTTTTAGAAATTAGACTTCCAGGATATATTGAAACGTTGGGTGAGTTTTTTTATTACACTGGGACCTGTGGGGATGGAACGGCCTCCGAGCAGATTAAAAGCAATTTCATAAAACAAATGGAATATTTAGAGAAGAACGGATTTGCTGGAGTTTGTTCTGACTCGAATCAATGTAATGTTGGAAATGTATCTGTAACTTGCGGACCCAGTTCCTCACGAGGACGGAGATCTTTAGACTCTGGGATAAATACTGTTCGTTTGAAAAGGGCTAGCAGTGAAATACGCGTGGAAATAAGACTGTCTTCTGTGTGGCAGATTTCGAATTCATCCAAATCAGACTCCTTTGAATTTGCTAAGAAAATTCAAAAGCAAATGTTTGGTCAAGTGCAAGATTTAAGTAGGACTGGAAAACTAACGGTGAATGGACTGACCCCAGACTCGGAAAGTTTCCTCCTTGGTTACTCTGCGCCACTATGTCCAGAGGGTTTATCTCTCCGTATGACTACCCTTACATGTGGTGAGTTACAGTTACTTAATTACATATGTTTCCACTGCTTTAAAAATGGTCCAAATCTTAACTTATTTTAATTAAACTTTTTCAGTGCCTTGCACAAGTGGTTCATATATGACTTTCAACCACAGAAGAAAACCCATTTGCACACCTTGCCCCAAGGGTTTCTATAAGGAAAACGAATTGGACGTACACTGTACACAATGCCCAGACGCCACAAGTACTGAGGAGACTGGCAGCACGCATGCTTCAGACTGTATAGGTAAATTAATTATTTGTGGCCGGTCAACAGGAGCAGGTTACTCCGCCTAGGTACCCTACGCGGCTGAGTTAAGGCTTTCCTCATAAATACCAGTGCTGTAAAACATGTACTTTATCGCACCGGCACATTACATGACGTCACAATGACAAATACGTCATGATGAAGGTCATGACGTACATATCTACATTCCTTTTGCGGTTGGAAATGTCAAAATATTTTTTTCGTTATTTACCACCGCTGTCAAACAATAAACCGCAATCGTGTAAAAGTTTCTGTCAAATGGGTTATATTAATTCTCTTTGATATTGAAATATTTTCAATTTCTTCTTTATATAACATACATTCTAAAGTAATATCCATATTATATTGTGATCTTGATATCGCCCCTAATCTACATGCATATTGTGACTTTCACAATGAACTCATTTGCATAAACAGGGTTTCCGTACATACAAATTTCATCATTGGCACGACACCCCGAGGTTTTTGAGTGAAAGATGTTTGATTTATGCGACATGTGAACTTCAGTGCAAAAGGAAAGTTAGGGGAGCAAGTTGTGGCTTCAACAGAAAACATGTTTTTCGGGCTAGATTCAACTTCGTATATGCAAAAATCGCCGCATCTTGCATGTTCAATGCAAAAATTAGACGTGTTACAAGTCACGATAAACTTGCTCTCAGCACTTTTCAAATTAAGAAATTAATATGTTTTGAAGTAATATTAACTTCAACCTGCATTGATATCTGGATATCGTTCCAATGGAACGATTTATACATACACGGTACGATTTTATCTTGATATTTGATCACGTGATATACAGCTGATGTAGAGACTGTCGGTCTGGTGAAAAATGTATGGGAGGTCAATATGCACTTAATTATATATACATATTTTTTTTTGTATGAAAAGGTTGTGTGTACAGAATTTGTCAAAAATTTATCTTCTTTATAATGCTTTTTTTCCTCTAAAATATTTCTATGGCCCTACTTAACACAACTGCGTATCCCATCTCCGTGTTTTCCCTCTTTTTTTAATTTTTCCTTATATGATTTATGAGATTAATCACTGTTTGTTATCTTCACTTGTTCATTACATGGATATTTGAATTTTGTTTTCAGATATCTGTCATCCAGGGGAATACTCCAAATCTGGACTATCTCCGTGCACACCTTGTGACAAATCGACTTATCAAAATACTTCAATGTCAACAAAATGCATTCAATGTCCAAAAGACATGGCGACAGCATTTACAAGGAGCACAGATGCTAGTAATTGCTCCGGTATGTAGTATTAAATCATCCATGTTTTGTGTAAAGCAAAAAGACAATTTGTAATGCCTATATATTTTTTTCAGAGTTTGATGTAGTGTTTAAACAACATGGGCGCAGGATTGAACTGAAGAAGTCATCAATAGTTGGTGTTTCCCTTGGTCTAACCATAATGGCCTGGGTGAAATCATCTGACCTCACAATGGATATGACATTATATCACTCCCAAAGTTTTAGTGTTAGAATTCAAGACAAAATTCTAATCGAAAAAGCATCATTGAGGTACATTCAATTCTTTCAATAGAATATTATCCTACCGTTTTTTTTTTAATTCTGATAATTATTTAGAACATCTAATAAAACATATTTCTTGCTATTATCAAGAGAGTGGATACCAACAGGTGTATCTATACAGAGTGGAACATGGACACACGTTGCAGTGGTAATACAGAAGAGCGATCCTCTCGTGTCCGTGTATATTAATGGAAAACAAAAATTCATTTCCCGAAATAGTATTCTCGTTTCTGACGCAGAATTAGCAGTGGGATTAAATGATGTTAACATGATGCTTAATTCTGAGACAATTTCAGGTAGCTGTTTGTTTGTATATTATCAACTTTATACAATTTCATTGAATATACGAGTTTGAATACATCGAACAAAATTATGAATTTTTTTACTTAGGTGTGTTTTTAAGTGGATATCAAGTTATGCCTCAGCCATTTTCTAGAGATCAAATTGTCGAGATAGCGAAGACGTGTAGCAGCAAGTCAGTGCATTCTTTTATAAGCATGGAAGATCTGAAAAATGGAAATTCAAGTGGAATAGAAATGATTGTACCCAGTAAATGTGATAGTAAGAATGCAATTCATTATGCTAAAATTATCTTTTCAAATAATGCATGTACCACAGAAGGTAATGATTTGATTACAATTTACGGTAACCGTCATGTATTGATAAATCAGTAATCTAAATATCACTATTTTTAACGGGTATTTAAAAAAGGTAACTGTAACCCCAATTATGCAATGAATACGACATTGTTTGAAGATAAATTCGCAAATTATATGGTCGTTATAACGATCTAGTTCGTCAATACAACCTATCATTTGCGTGTCGGAATAAACAGTATATGCGTCAAATGCTGTCTGATGTATTTCATACCAATTGTTGGGCAGTTCTTGGCACGCTGATTTTGACTACGGATAACTCCGTTTACCTGATCAGAATATGGGGCTCACGGCGGATGTGGCCGGTCGACAGGTGATGCTTACTCCTCCTAGGCACCTGATCCCACCTTTGAGGTGCCCAGGGGTCCGTGTTTGTCCAACTATCTATTTTGTATTGCTTATAGGAGTTATGAGATTGATCACTGTTCGTTATCTTCACCTTACATGTAATACAGAATATATTGAATGTAGTATGATAACTTGGAAAATGTTATAATACACACTAACAGAAAGTGATAGTCTAATGGTTATTTTGCTCATTAAGCAACCGCAAGATCTTAGGTTCTATCAACTGCGGCCATGGACATATAAACCATGTTGTTTGTTCCATCGCCAAGCACCAGACACAAGAAGCGAAGCTCCCTGGTCTTTCGGATATAACACTTTATGAACGAAATCTTGTGTCATAGTAAACTTGGTCATTTTACTTGAGCGTCAAGAATAGGTCACAGTATGTGACACTTCACCTGCAACCGGTGACCATGTATAGATCAAAGAAAGTATCTCCAAGAAATGTAAAACCCGAACCAACCAACATCCGTGATTTCAATTTATAGTGTCTCCGTTATCACTAATGTTTTTGCACAATGTATGCATATTATGTGTGTACTGAACGGCAATGGAAATGTGAAGATAACGAATAGAGATCAATTTCATAAAATCCTACATAGAATACAAAATCAAGAGTAGGGCTCACGGTGTGATTGATCAATATAGTTTGCTTACTCCTCCTGGGCAGCAAATCCACCCCTAGTATGTGCGGTGGTGCGCGTTCGACCTTTCCGTAATTTTATAGGATTTATGTGATTGAACAATGCTCGCTATATCTACTTGGTTATGTGGATTGCATAATTTCATTTTGTTACACCGTCACCTTTAAGGAAACACAAGAGGAGTTGATTTTTCATAGGAATACATGAAATGTTTTAGAAAATAGTCTTATGGAGAGATTAAATGACATTAAGGACATTTGGTACTTCTAAGGTGGATTGAATTGATTTTTTTAAAATCATAACCAATGTGCAATAATTTTGATTTAATGTTTAACATGGCAAACTGCAATTACTAAGGGGATTGATGTGTTATTAAAATTACAGATGTAAATGAATGCAACAGCAACCCCTGCCATGGACACACTTGCATTGATAGAATAAAAGGATATACCTGTCAATGTGGGAACGGCTACTCGGGAATTCATTGCGAAGAAAAACCCGACTTCTGTAAACACCAGCCATGTCAGAATGGTGGGACGTGTACTAATACAGATGATGGTAACTATAACTGTTCATGCGCGGAAGGTTTCAAAGGCACGAGGTGTGAAAAGAAAATAGGTAAGTAAATGAGGGGAAATAAAAACTTGAATGTCAAGATTCCGATCGATCAAAACACAAATGTTTTAGGAATGAAAGTAATTTTGACTGCAAAGCATTCATAAAAATGTCATCTGGGAAAGTGTATTTTACGTCATTTCAAGCGGGTCACATGACACAACATTACATCATTGATAAAATGAAAGGAACTCATATTACGTTTTACAAATGCATTTCTACAGATATTTGACATTGCTTTCCATAATCGTAGCGAACGGTGGCTGGAGCTCTTGGAGCCAGTTTTCTGATTGCTCTGTATCCTGTAATGGTGGAACAAAAGTCCGAACAAGAGTTTGCAATAGTCCACATCCTGATCCAGAGGGCATTCCTTGTAACGCTTCTGAAGCCACAGAACATGCGTCCTGCAATTCAGAAAAATGTCCCTGTAGGTATTTGTTTAAAGATAGCTATTGAAAAGAATTTTTATTTCCATTTGGAATATTATTTTCATTTGTCTTTTCAATTTTTTTGCTTTTAGCTTGTTCACATTTACGAAGGCGGTTTGGAAATATATTACATTGTCAACGCTCAATTGATGATCATGAAGTATGTACAGTAACTTGTAGACCAGGATATTCCTTTGTGCCTGGGCATATTCCATTACCGGAATACAAGTGTGGCAGAAACACTTCATATGAATGGACGGGGATACAACCTGCTTGTGGCGGTGAGATTGAAATGATTACGAATATTTGATCGATCAACGAAAGATAATTGTTTTTCAAACATGTGAAAAGGAAGAGATTTTTCAGATATTGAAGATGGTGATTCATACATAGTTTGTAAATAATGGATCTTTGAAACATATGTGATTTGATTTTGTAATCGCTTTTTATTACAGAGGTAGACATCCCGGAGCAAATATCAACGATAACCGTGGTATCTTATAAAGATCCAATACCATGTGATAAAGCATCACAAGCATCTCAGAATCTCCAACAAAAACTGGAATCCTCCTTGCAATGTGCAAAAAATAACACATGCACATTAGCTGTCGAGGCAAAGGGTACAAAATGCAATGTAGTTTTGTTTTCTATTTAAACCAAATACATGCACAGTGCAATTACTAATGTTATCTTCAAGGGAAATATTTCCATAACTGTGATATCTATGTAAATATATCGCATGCGGTCTTTCGTTGCAGAATGCTTGTCAGATCATAGGAGGAAAAGGTCAGTGTCCACGCAGTCTCATCATGTTACTTTAACATCGGCAGTCAGTGAGAAGATTGACGTGAAGAACATTGCGAAAACGCAAAAACGTAATTGATTTATGAAATGCTAATACAACCTACCATTGGGCCAAAGGCTGTCTGACATGTTTCATACCCATTGTTAGGCCGTTCTTGGCACACTGATTTTGACTACGGATTACTCTGCTCACCTGAACAAGACTTAGGACTCACAACAGAAGTGACCGGTCGACAGGGGATGCTTACTCCTACTAGGCAACTGATCCTACCTCTGGTGTGTCCAGGGGCCAGTGTTTGTCCAACTCTCTGTTTTGTATAGTTGTAAGAGTTTTTAAGATTGGTCACTGTTCGTTGTTGTCACCTTTCATATTTTAGATTATTAGTTGTTCAACTTATGCTTTGAAGAGAATGGTATTATCTAAAGGATGTGTGCATATAATTTTCCTTATATCTATGTATCTTACAGGGGTTGCAACAGTGTTGTTTGAATCGGTAGGACGGTCGTTATAATGATGTAATTGCAAATACAACCAGTCACTACGTCAAATGTTGTCCGGCATGATTAAATCAATTGTTGGACTGTTCCTTGCACATGAACGCGAAATAAAAGACACCACAATTTCATCTACTTTTGGAATTAATTGAGAGATAATTCAATTGTTAAAACAATTATGTGATGTCATCTTTTGTTCTATATAGTCTCACATATTTCAGTTTATGTTAGGTGTGTCCAATAAGTTACCTAAACTCCAAGAATTATCACAAACTCACATGTGAATGACTAGATATAATTAATAGAAAAGGTTTGTTGTTTTTATTACAACTCAGAACATGAATTTAATGAATCACATTAATCTAACAAAGGTCTCCGGTTTAATGACTATGCAATGATCAAAACTCAGCTAGGCGACGGGCGACGAAATATTTAAGAATCCTGGGAATTGAATTGCACATTAACGGCAGCACATCTATCGATATCAAATTTGACAGACACTGCAGAACAACATTCTTTTGTAGAATTTTCTTACTTTTCCAAGAATTGCGCTCGATAATTTTGACAAATAGCACAATGTTATGAATCAGTTGAGAGATATACATCCTAAGCAGGTGATAATGGGATATTGCTGCACAAATATGGGAAATTGACGTTTTAGTTTACCGTTATGTAAATGTTTATGTTCAATAAGATATCCAAATATAAGGCAGATATGAGATACTCTGCATGTGGTTTTTTATTTCAAGATTATAGTGACATATGAATTAAAGTGAGCATTGTTAATATATGAACCTTCTTCGATGTATCTAAAGACCGAGTTATTTATGCATTCCAATAATCTTATTTTAGTCGTTTCCTATAAGCTTTAAGTCGTATATATTTCCCAATCTATTAACGGCAAGGCAAATGTTCGGCATATATCTTAACAGTTCTTCTGTAAACAAATGGACGTATAGGTGATCAGGGTTGCTGTACGTGTTAGAATATCTTTAATACATTTAGTTAACGTTTAATGATTTCCGTATGGCGTATTCTAGATTTAGTATTTGAATTTTGACATACAACATTGATAAATTGCTACCTGCTTCTCCTTCCCTCTTGGCTCGGGTGGAAAACTGGCGGCTCAATGATGAAGTTCTTGTGTTTGACCTGCAGCTTTCATTTTGTTGACCTCGCCGATTCTCCTCCGTCATGAGCCTTTACACCGCCACCATATCTTCTTCAGATCTCAACTTTTTTTGCGGTAACCCTGCGACTCTTCTTGGGCGGCATAGTGTGGATGCTAATGGACTTTATGACAAAGCCTATGTACTGCTGAGAAAATGTGCTAAATATGACGATACAATGCTGCATGCGATTACTGTCCAAGCAGGATTGATTGAATAGTACAAACTATGATTACTGCATATGGTCGACAAAACGATTGGATTCTAACAAGGCCACGGAAGTTGTCACACTTGCCGGGGAATTAAAAGATTGTTTTCTTCTAAATAATGATATATGGCATTTCCAGAGAAACATATGGACCATGAAGCTTACAATATAAGGCAACATTAACTAATGGTATTTACATTACATAAAAAATTTGGTTCATTATGTATTCATTCTTATTCGGTCATTTTGTTTTAGCAACTGATGCGGCGAAAAAATTCATGCTGGGAGTGTCGGAACTAGAGTTCTCCGTCCAACAGCTAAATTCATCAAGCGACATGTTAAATCTAAACGTGAATGGGACAATCTTCATCTCTACCGGTCAAATAACCAAATCAGTGATTCATTGTCCAAGTGGTCAAGGAAGGGTTTTATTTTTCTGTGGTATGTATTTTCTATCCTTTTGAATACGCAATAAACTAGTAATCGATATATATATATACATTTAATTACGCTGAATCTGTCTTATGACGATTGTACACAGTTACATTATCGTTTAAGCAAACTGTCCTCCCGGTACCCATTCGTCTTCTGGAGAATGCGTTCTGTGTAATATTGGAACTTATCAAGATGAAGCTGGACAGACGGAGTGTAAAGGTTGTCCACATGGAATGACCACTAAATACGTTGGGAGCCAAGACCAGATAGACTGTGCTGGTAAATATATATACCATACATGCACTGCAACAAAGTATGTTTCATCCATCAACATTGTTGAACTCCATGAATATTCAGTAAATAAGACGTTTGATCAGTATCTGGAACATAATGCTTCAATACACGAATAACTCGCGCAAACAACATGTATATCACTAAATATGATCGCTATATATCATCATATATTCTAATTCATTTGTTTCAAACAACACTAAAACACTGTAATATTCCCACATAAGGATATACATATACATGGGGAAAATTGTTGTTTCATTTCTGTCTTTGTTCATTCTTGTGTACAAGATTTAATGAGAATCGTTGAAAATGTAGGGCCCAATGAATCTTAAGTTTAAATACATTGTAGACAGAGGTGGAAGGTGTTACCATCATAACCTACTACTAACACCCTTTAATGATAAATGCTATAGATATCTCACACAACGTGCATACATATATTTGTTTCATCTCGAGAAAAAGATGCCAATATCGTGTCATTTTAGAAATCATGACTTTTTATCACGTTCGTCATCTTTGCCTTTCATGTACACATATATATATATATATATATATATATATATATATATATATATGCAAGGTGAAGATAACGAACAGTGATCAATCTCATAACTCCTACAAGCAATACAAAATAGATAGTTGGGCAAACACGGATCCCTGGACACACCAGAGGTGGGATCAGGTGCCTAGGAGGAGTAAGCATCCCCTGTTGACCGGTCACACCCGCCGTGAGCCCCATATCCTGATCAGGTAAACGGAGTTATCCGCAGTATATATATATATATATATATATATATATATATATATATATATATATATTGATGATTAAAATCATTTTCATATGATATAGTAGCACCACTACTTTGTGGGTTTATACCATGGTTTATTATGAAATAGTTCACCGAAAAGGCAACTGTTTTCTTCCTGTGAATTGTTTATCTATTTTTTATATTCATGATGTATTCACGTTGGAAGTAATATTTCCCGAGAGTATCAGGAATGATTTTTGGAGTAACTTTGTTTTGGTTACCATCACCCATTCCCTTCCCGCTTTGTCAATCTCTTCATCAAATTAAAGACTGGACTTTTTGACATATAGACAGTTGCTTATTCAACAAAAATGGAAAAACGAAATATTCATATCTAGTGATCAGTCATCCAAACATTTACTTTGTTAAACGCCATTATGATTCCACGCACAATTACTCTGAAGTTGAAATAAAAAATATGCTAGAGTTCCTCATTGACAATATCTTCGTGGTCTGTGGTGATCAGGTCTTCCGACAGTCTGTTGGAATTCCCATGGGCACGAATTGTGCTCCTTTGTTAGCTGATCTGTTTTTATCGTCATATGAAGTAAAATTTATTCAAAAACGTATACGCGAGAAGAAGAAATCCCTTGCTGTGGCCTTCAATTCGAACTTAAGATATATCGACGACGTTTTGCCTATTAACTATGATAACTTTCATTCATATGTCGATTCGATATATCCCCGTGAGCTCCAACTAAAAGACACAGGACCGTCCAATTGTGCTTCATACTTAGTTATCCTACTGAAAGTAGACATTAACGGCAAACTGACAACTCAACTGAATGACAAACGTGATGATTTCAGCTTCTCCATCGTCAACTTTCTATATTTATGTAGCAATATTCCATTATCACCTGCCTTTAATGTCTACTTTCAATAAAATATCTAAGTATCAAGCAGAAGTAAACGACTCTGTGGTGTCCCTTATTTCGAGCTCACATGGATGCATCAAATCGACATATGAATGAAAGTTATCATTGTTGATAGACAAAACGTAATCGATACATCGAAATGTCGAATTAAAGGCCACAGCGAGAGATCTTTTCTTCCCACGTAGAAGTTTTTGAATAAATTCTGCTTCATATGAATATAGAAACAGATCAGCTAACAAAGGAGCACAATTCGTGCCCATGGGAATTCCAACAGATATACAATAAATCATATAAATCATACGAAGAACACAAAATTAAGAGACGTAAAACATGGATACCTGGAAATACCAAATTTATTAGAGTAGGGTAAACACGAATCCCCAGAAACACCAGAGGTGGAATAAGCACTCTATCACCAACTCATTGTAATATATCACATGCAATGGTGTTTCCGTCGTGCAACTGGTTCAATGCATGTGGATTATGCTAATGACGAATTTCTAAGCCCATGCAAGTTTCAGACAAATGACAAATAAATTCAGCAGATCGCAAATGTTATGGTCGTTAAATTGATCTTATCTGCAATGACAACCTGTCGTTAGGTCAAATGTTTAATATCAATAACAAGATCGTTCAATTCTTATTTTGACTACGGATCACCCAAATTATCTGATAAAGAAAGAGAGCGTAAGGAGAATGTAACTTGTCAACAAGATATGATTACAACCTCTAGATACCTGATCCCACCTCTGGTGTTTCTAGGGGTCAGTGTTTGCATATTATTAAAAAGGATTTATGACATTGGTCGACCGTTCGTTATATTTACTTGTTCATTGATCACTGTTGCGATGTAGTTATGCTTATATTGTCCATGTAATCTACATTATTAAAATCCTGAAAGTTTTCTAGACATGCGGGATTGGTATAAAGACTTTGGTTTTTAAGCCAGATATGAAAAATCAAGGACACTGGACAACAAAATTCTAACAAAATTAAGAGTGGGGCAAACACGTACAGCCAAATTGCCTTGTCAACTACTTGTTCTGGTGTGGCTTGTATTCGAGCCTTGTCAACTACTTGTCCTGATGTGGCTTGTATTCGAGCTTTATCAACTACTTTTTCTGGTGTGGCTTGTATTCAAACCTTGTCTACTACTTGTTCTAGTGTGGCTTGTATTCAATTTCAAATATAGCACCAGAGATGGTATCCCTACATAAATACCTTGCACATTCTATTATTATTAAATACAATAGACTAAAACAATACATGGACTGAAATGCCAACTTCCCGGAATGGAATTCCTAGATTCTTTATGTTTTATAAGCACTCTCAGGGTGCTGTCTATCACTATGATATTCTGCAAATGGATGTTCCCTTTTCGAAACGATTTGGAAGCAGGAATAGCAGGAATTACATCGAAGGCTTTTGATAGATTATTATCATTTTATTTTATCAAATTCATTTAGTTTAAATTTCTCTCTAAATGTATAACTAAAGGTAGTGTAGAGTTTCGTAATACCGCCATTAAACGTTCCTTCGTGGAACTTCAATTAGATAATTTTATTATCACTCTCAATCAATCCATTTATATTATTTCAAGTTAAGGGAGAAGACTCATCCGAAAGAAGGAATTTGTCTCGGGAAAGCGGTAAGTTGTTGTCATATTGGATTTTGTTCAGGTGCATATGGATATATTGTTTTTAATTCTGAAGAAAAAGCAAATCCCACTAATTCTTTATTTATATATTTCAGCTGATGAAAACAAGACCCTTATAATAATTATTACGACCATCAGTGTGTTAATTTGTCTCGGATTAGTCATAGGATTCACCATATTTGGATACAAAAAATATCTCAGGTAAATCAGTTGGTATTACATACAGTGTATATTGTAGATTTGGTACACAAGTTTAATGATGAAATCAAAATTTCAAGTACAAACTTATATCTTTTTAGATTGTCTGAGCAGATTGTCTTACAATCCGTCTGTGTGCTCTATATTCTTATAATCCGTGCTTTATATTCTTACGATTAAGCAATCCTGCCCAGTACACAATGTGTTGGTTTCAATCGAATTTGATAAAAATTAACCTTTTATTACAAAGTTGATATTTCTCAATTTCTCAGTTTATTATCGCTTAAACAGAAGTACAGAAATAAAAACAAAGTGGTCATTCGAAGTCTTTGGAACCTTTCACCCAGAATGAAGAAACCAATATATTTTGGCTTAGTCTTCTCCTACAATTGAAGTTCTGTACTTTATTTATTATTTTTCTTGCAAGAGCAAAGTAACTCATGTGAACGATGAAATCCATGTTCTCTTATTCAAATCTATTTTATTGTGATAACTTTCTGTTTATCTAATTCATTTCAAAATTAAGAATTATCTTTCTCATGCATAGCTCTTCTTCTTAGAATAATTTGACTCCACATTTTGGCACTCTGTTATCCCCTAAAATAGCTATTACAAGTTTATTGGTTTTTTTTCGGATTTCAAACATTTCGTTTGAGCATCATTATTTTTCGAAATGCGCATCTGGTGCATCAAAATTGGTACTGTATAAGTTTTACATTCACCATATTTGAATACAAAAAATATCTCAGGTACTTCAGTTGAGATATTCCCAATGAAAAGAACTACATTGAAAACAATTATATGTCCTCTGGTTATCACTTTACCTAGCATATATACCTAGGTATGCATCACTAACAATATTAATAATCATAAAAGGATAGTTGCGATAAAACCAGATTCAGTTATTTCTTGCACCTCTACCTTTTCGTTTCGTTTGGTACCAATATCCATCAATCCCTTACAACTCAGTAGCATTGAGATGATACAGTAACTCTTGGATGAGTATTGGTGAGTTTGCAAAAAAGTAACTGAGTCTATGAATGCAGACCTTGAAATAAAATATATTATAGATTGAATGGATCAATTTGTGCTCTTATTGGATGGGTATTTTCATAGGTTATGGGTGACAATAGCCTAAATTCTCAGCAAAAAATCATTACCACTTATTTGCAATAAGACATATCAATGATAAATATTAACTTACGGCAATATAAGTCCAGTCTCCAATAATGTAATACCCAATGTAAATCCACAGAGTGTTTTTAACCATAAAATCTAGTCTTTTTGCTAAAACACATCTATAGAATTCTAGCAAGTTCCGTTCTGGAAAATGTAGAAGAGATTACTATTGAATGCTTCGAAACATTTCTGGACATCAATTTTTCTTTTAAAAAAAAGTCACTTGTTTTCAATTGATGAATACTCAAGTAAGCCAAATGTCTCAATTCCATCAACGATGAGTTTACAATCTGAAAAAAGCAATGAACAAGCGAATTATATAAAAGTGTAAACTAACCCAAATCAGGTTATACTCGTATAATTTGCACCGGAATTAAAGTCATTCCTTATAATTTAATGCAAGAGACAAAGATACTAACCTTCGATTTAAAAATGTACATAAACTCGGAAAAATACAAGTCAAATGAGCCGCGCAATGATTCACTTAGCAACAACGACGAAGTATCTAGCTGTGAAGGTCGCCATCTTTAATCTTAGTTCTACGAAACTTAGACTATTTATCAAAATATTGTATCGAAGGTCATAGTTGTCATGATAGAAAATATGTGTAGACTATGCATGCAATCCGCATTTCGCTGCACTTTAAAGAAAGAGATCGACTTTGAAATCGCCCATCTCAGACATATTAAGAAAATACGGGAAATCGCATCGTTTAACCCTACCCAAAATAAATTTTCAAATATCAGAAAATGCAATAATTTGTGGCTTTTAACTCTGTGAAAACTTCTACTACAGGAAAACTCACCCTTGCATGCAACATTGTCGTTAATAGTAAATCCAACACAAGAAAATATGTATAAGCAAGTGACAAAGTGCGATCCACACGTCAATGTGAGTGACATCATGTGATAAAATGTGACGTATGGATTTGTATTTCCTTTGTTGAAAGGTAGATCAAGCAATGAAACAACCCATCCCCCTTTCCCCAGGGAGAAATGTATTTCAAAAAGAAAAGGACAATGCTTACTTGGTAAATCATCAATTGGAATATAATATTTATTATTCGACCATCATACAGAGAAAGATGCTTTACAACAGTGATTGGCAACGAGAAAACAATATGTGTATCAAACCGAAGTATATTATTGTACACGTTGACTCTTTTTTCCATAAAAGGCTGAAAATAGTGCTGCGATGTAAATTTAGAGAGAGAGGAAAAAAATAGTTTTGGTATCGGGTTGTCAAGGGGATGTGTCCCCATATCAAACCAGGTTATACAAAAATAGCCTGCGTTCCTCGATTGGAATTTGACCATTTAGAGACAAGGATACAATAATATATATATATATATATATATATATATATATATATATATATATATTTCTATTGCAAATCACATTTTGCTCTATGAACCAACCAATTTCGGCGTGCGACACAATCCGTTCACATTGACTATGAACGGATTATGAACTTGCTTAAAGTACGCGACTGAAAGAGTGTAATGGTTTGAAAAAAATAAAACATCTCTTACAAAGATCTCGCAAGTCACACCTTTGGATTAAGATTGTAAACTTACGTGGATTATCATCCCAATCTTGCGGTCTCCTACCTCCAAAATACAGTGCACCTTGCAATGTTGATAAAAGGCAGGGTGAGATGAAATGTGACGTCATGTCTATGTGTTGACGTACGTAACAATAACTATTGTGACAGAGGCTAGGAGTTCGTTTTATGCAACAAAATAGAAACAATGTAAACAAACGGTGTTTTAGTAAATGAATATAAATATAAGAAATGAACATCACTTTTGAGCTGTTCATGGTCAATATGAACGGATTTGGATTTGAGGCAAATTTTCTGTGAATCGCGAAATCATACTGACCATGAACAGCTCAAAAGTGATGTTCATTTCTTAAATATATATATATATATATATATATATATATATATATATATATATATATATATATATATACTTAGTAGACTAATCAAGAAATTACACAGTATGTGTACTATGGTGATTTTCTGTTTCAGACTCAGACGTAGACGCATTTCAAAAGTATATGGGAGCCTGGCGTCTCTAAGCATGGTGTCTCCAAGCGAGTATACCTCACATGACTGTGTACCAATGGAATCCAAACCCAAGTTTTCTATGTAATATTACATGTCAAACTTTTGTATGACAATAATTGTTTCCATGCATATTATTGACTATTTCGTATATATCTTACTTTGAATTATTTAAATATAATTAATTGAGTATGAGTTAATTATCAGACATGAATTAATTGAGTAATTAACACAATGGAAAGTTAATAGAGTTTGTATATTGTTTTCTGTGTGTTTTAATACTAATGTTTGTCATTCAATACTTTAGAATCATTTAAATTGGTGTGGGCTAGTTTTCGTGTATTGTTGAATTTTTACGGGATCGTGGGGACGTAATTTCGTGGATTTATGTATTTGTAAGAAAGATAACTCTGGAATGTTTACCTTTGTCTTTATTCGTTGAGTGAGGGGTACCCACGAATTCCACGAAAATTGAGCATGCGATAAGCTATGTTTTCAGATCATAAACCAGAGGGAAAAAATCAAAATGGTTTATTGTTCTTTCCGTTATCTATCTTTTGTTCGGGATCATTGTATCCAATAGGAAATGAAAATATAGCATGAAAGGTGAAAATAACGAACAGTGATCAATCTCATAACTCCTATAACCAATACAAAATAAAGAGTTGGGCAAACAGGGTCCTATGGATATATCAGAGGTGGGATCAGGTGCTTAGGAGGAGTAAGTATGCCCTGTCGACCGGCCACATCCGCCGTGAGCCCTATTTCTTGATCAGGTAAACGGAGTTATCCGTAGTCAAAATCAGTGTGCCAAGAAGGACCTAGCAATCGGAATAAAACACGTCAGACAGCATTTTACCCAATAATAGGTTGTATTGACGAGCTAGATCGTTATAACGACCATAGAATTTGCGAAATGCTGACTTCAATCGAGACTGTTGAAACCCCCTGTACCTTCGACTTGTTTGTCAGTAGGTTGCTTAAATTTAAAAACTGACCATACTCAGAAGATCTTGCGTATCGAATCATTTGAGGGATATAAACACCATATGCAGGTACTTACTTACTTAATCCTCTTCGTGCTAGAAAGCACATAAGGCCTTCACTGAGGATCGCCATCTCTGTCTGTCTGCTGCCATGTTCTGAATCCGGCCCCAAGTCTATCTACACTCCTTCATCTCTTTCTCTACTGATCATCGCCATGTTTCCTTTGGTCTCCCTCTATTTCTCTTTCCTGCTGGTGTCCATCTCATGGCGATATTTGAGATTGATGTTGCTCCCATCCTGTGGACATGTCCGATCCATTTCCATCGTCTCATCTTGATCATCTCAGATATTGGTGATGTTGACGTTCTCTGATATAGATCTTTGTTGCTTATGGTGTTGGGCCAGAAGACCTTCAGAATCCGTCGTAGGCATTTGGTCTGGAAGACATCCAGTCTGTGGACAATACCTTTGGTCACCTTCCACGACTCGGCACCATATAGGAGGACTCCATTGATGTTACTCTTGAATATCTTGATCTTGGTCTTGATGCTGATGGCTGCTGACTTCCAGATGTTCCTCGGGCTTGCGAAGGCTGCTCTTGCTTTGGCTATTCTGTTCTCTACATCAGATGTTGAATCCCCATCGGCCGTGATCTTACTGCCGAGGTAAACAAACTCTGAGACTTCCTCTACTACGTTGTTCCCAATAGTCACTTTTCTTTCTGTTTTGTTGTTAACTTTCATGATCTTCGTCTTTCCGGCGTTGATGTTGAGACCTATCTGGCTGCCGTAGTTTGCCAAATCGGTTGTCTTCCCTTGGATGTGTTGGAAACGATGAGCCAGGAGTGTGATGTCATCTGCGAAGTCTAGATCTTCTAGATACTTTTCAAATGTCCAAAGCTATCCCCTGTTGTTCTGACTGGTTGTCTTCTTCATCACCCAGTCAATACATATCACAAAAAGTAGGGGAGATAGTAAACATCCCTGTCTCACTCCAGTCTGTAGTGTGAAGCTGTAAGTGAGGTTTGTGCCACACATCACTCTGGCCTGGAAATCCTGATAGAGCATCTTGATGATGGATATTATCTTGTCTGGTATTCCGTAGTGTGCCATATGCAAGTGATAAAGGAATATTGCTAAATAGATATAGGAATTTGACGATGGAGAAGTTAATATCTAATTTTCAATAAAATATATAAATACGAAGCAGAAGTGGAGAGTTCTGTGGTGTCTTTTATTTTGATTTCACTGGGGTATATTGAATCGATATATGAATGAAAATTATTATTGTTTATAGATAATACATCGTCGGTAGATTTGAATGTCGAATTGCAGGTCACAGCAAGATATTTTTTCTTCTAAGGTAGAAGTTTTTTTAATACATTCTGCTTCATAGGAATATAAAAACAGATCAGTTAACAAAGGAGCACAATTCGTGTCCATGGGGATTCCAAAAGACTGTTGGAAGGCCTGATTAGCAAAGACCAAAGATATTGTCAATGAGGGAGTCCAGCATATTTCTTATTTCAACTTCAAAGTAGTTGTGCGTGGAATCAGAGTGGTGTTTAGCAAAGGTGAATATAAGGAACAGTGATCAATCTCATAGCTACTATATGCAATACAAAATAGATAGTTGGGCAAGCACGGACCCCTGGTCACACCAGAGGTGGCATCAGGTGCTCAGGAGGAGTAAGCATCCCCTTTCGACCTGCCACACCCGCCGTGAACCCTATTTCCTGATCAGGTAAAAGGAGTTATCCGTAGTCAAAATTATTGTACTAAGAACGTCCTAACAATCGGTATAAAACACGTCAGACAGCATTTGAGCCAACGATAGGTTTTATTGACGAGCTAGATCTTCATAACGACCATAGAATCTGCGAAAAGCTTCCTTCAATTGAGACTGTTGAAACCCCATTACCATTAACGTGTTCGCTATCTTCACTTTTCATTAAGAACCTTTACTTCTACAATGTTAATCTCCAAACTTTCGGCAATATGTGTTTTTAACTCAGGAGAATTGTAATTTGAAATGATGGGTGGTGGTGTCTGAAATGCTTGTTGTTTTTGGGGGGAGGCTAGAATTGTCTGGCGATTGATGTATAAGTTGTGATAATCTGTATCATTTCTTAGAGGTCGGTTGTTTTAATGAGTCGAGAAAATCCCATTAAGTAAATATCCACATGCATGAGGAAATAAACTTTTTTGTCGTCTATTGTTTGTTGTTTCCTACGTATTTATGTTCATGAAATGTCTAATTTTTCTTCATGCCGTTTTCTAGTGTTCTGCTGTTTATGAAATGCAATTTCCTCTCGTTTTCGGAACTTAAATTTTTATGCTCTAACTATGTCCATTACAACTACTGTAACATACAAATATATTAAGAAATTAAACAAAAAACTGGTCAAAACTCAACACCGGTTCTCTAATTGTTTCACTTATATAAAAAATGACACTGTGTCCACAGGATTCAAAATCAAGCTCACTCCTAACATCGGTAATATTTCCAAGCGATTTTTAAATCGTTGGAACAGCATTTTGCACCCATGTTATAAACAACTGATGGATCTTTGTCTCTCTTGGGACTTACACCAGGTTGGACACATGACGGGGGCCATCACCGCCAATGATCTGAAGTTGCAGAATGCTGTGTCCCAAGGAGAATATTGAAAAGTTGCTTCAAAATCCTACACCAACTTATGACAATCTGACCCGCGATGAAAGGCGCAGTATTCTAGTACTAAAAAACCGGGAAGATGTTGTCATTAAGAAGGCAGATGAAGGGTCCTCTGTAGTCGTTATGGACAAACAAGGTTATATAGCAGAAGCAAACAGACAATTGTCAAATCAATTATTTTATAGAAAAATTGATTTTGACCCTACGAAAAACAATGCTGACGCTATCATCGATCCTCTAGAAAAAATGAGATGCGATGAAGAAATAATTCTAGAACCTTTCACTTGTCTCGTTCCCTCTAACGACAACACACCTGGACAATTCTACCTTCTACCAAAAATACACAAAGAAGGAATTCTAGGCCGTCCAATTGTCAGCGCTATTGGTCATCCAACTGAGAAAATTTCACAGTGTTTGGACATGCACCTACGACCTCACGTAGACACCATACCGTCCTACCTCAAAGACACGACTAACTACATGAACAAAACCCCAACTTCGAATTTGCCAGATAACACCCTTCTCGTGACTATGGACGTTGCATCATGATACACGAACATATCTCACGATGAAGGCATTGAAACATGTAAGGAAGTTTGGAACAGTAGAAAACACCAAAAACCGTCCACAGACTCCTTGGTTGAACTTTTTAGAACATGTACTTAAACGAAATAACTTCATGTTCAATGGGGAACATTACCTCCAGGTAAGTGACACGGCCATGGGAACTAAAATGGCACCCTTTTATGCAAACACATTTATGAGTAGATTTGAAAAACAACTTTTGCTACAGGTACCCACCAAACCCCTAAGCTGGCTTAGTTTTATCGATGACATAGAAATCAAATGGATCGAAGGAAGGGAAAATCTGGACAATTTTGTGTCCTTTGTCAGTTCATTTCACCATAGTATTAAGTTCACAGTGAATATTTCAGATACCACCAATACATTTCTTGATACAAAATCCACTCTTAGAAATGGTGAAATTGAATTTGATCTCCATACCAAACCGACTGACACCCATTTATATATAATACCATCCAGCTGTCACCCGCATCACATTTTCAAGGGTGTACCGAAAGGCCTAGAAATTCGTGCCAGACGAACTGGGGGGGGGGGGGACCGGAAGTCCTGTCCACAAGCACTTGTGAGAAATTCAACAGAAACCTCTTTCGTGGCGAAGCCATAGCTAAACTGAAAAAGTGTCCGATGATGTAAAAACAAGACTACAGTTCATATTCAGTAATTATTTTGTTTATTCAATTGTTAGTACCTTCTGCTCGGGTGTACGCCGGAGATCGATAATGACCAATTTCCCGCGCCACTGGTCATGGCGGTTTATCGAGATAATTAACACTTTGTTAATGTACTGTATAACGACAAAAACGAGCCAACATCTCTATACCGTTTTATCTTAATTTCAAGATTTGGTTGATAACCAGACCCAGAAATTACAAGAATATGTGGAACGGAACGTCATTTATTGTTTCTAATTCCTACAACTCTGTATTTGTTTTCTTGGATTTTGTTTTCGTAAATTCTAGCAATTGGTTTAGTTGGGTTATTTTGGGGGACAGGATGTTTTCTTGTTTCATTTTTTGTTCTTTTTTTGTTATTTCGTTGTTTTTTTTATTCTTATATATATTACATGTTATATATATATAATTCCAATGTTATTTATTACAATTGTTTTGATTGGACGAAAATAAAGCTGAACAAAAGTTTACACATCAATAAATCCGAAAACGCGATGTATTCATACACACCTGAAAACAAATAACATAGTGCGGGGAAACTATTCAAATTTTTGAAATTGTTAGTAAAGTGAATGAATTGGAATTATAAGAATCAAACGTTCTTTTTGAAGAATTTATCGATGTGTAAACTCCGGACATTTTACTCACAAACTTAACATAAAAGTGCTTCACACTTTTATTCAATTTGTGAGCAAAATGTCCGGAGTTTACACATCGATAAATTATTCAAAAAGAACGTTTAATCCTATAATATATATATATATATATATATACACATTTGCAACTGTTTTCTCCTACATAACACTATTACGAGCAAACGTATTTATCCCTGCATAAATCCATTACGGGGTCAACAGAGGTCACGGCTGTGCGTATGAACATTTGTTAAAAGTAGGTAACAGGTACTACTTTTACTAAGGCAATACACATGATCTAGCAATCGCTCTCACTTACTACATAAATCTATCAATAGATGAAATCAACATCACAAAATGTATTTACGGTTTTATTTATATTCCAAGCAGTGGACTTTCATCCATAATTGATAAAAGCATTTCTGTAAACAATATTTTACTATTGTATGTCGAAAATTTCGTCTGCTACAACTTCACCCTGGTCATCGGTGATGCGGAATTGTACCCACTGCTAGACATTAGGCTTTAGCAAAAAGGTCATTCACAGGATGTATGGCCGATAAGTCTTCAAAGTGCATTAAGACCTACACACCACACTGCTTCCGTGCCACAGCAGCCATAGGTGATTGATGTCGGTTTCCAAGTTTATGTCGGGACATCGAAGCGAGGCGTCGTTAAAAACCTATTACAGAAATGTATGCAGTCAAAAGAAGCGTTCAGTGAGCTCATGTTTGTCAACAATTACATATCTAAATCCAAACCGTCCCTTACCTTCGTGCAGTTCCACATTCTCTGCGATGTTCAGTTCTTTCCGGAGATTCATCTGAGCTGCGTCCTCTGTCCTATCTATAAATGATTTGCCTACACCTGACGACTGCCCCCCCCCCCCCCCCCCCCCCCCCCCCCCCGTTCTTTATGTTCCTCCATCTTAGCCTTCCGTTAACTCCGTAATATCCACAGAATATCTTTCAAAGTCGGTCTTCAACGTCTTGAAATCACTTTTCAAAAGTGAAAGCTCATCACAACTGTAAGTGTAGCCTGGTGCCCCTGGCCTTCCCTTAATGCTCAGCAAATTTACGTTTGCGGAGCATTATGGGAAGGCCAGGGCACCAGGCTACTGTAAGTGTAACATTACGCCCCCCCCCCCCACCCCGTTTAAATTATAATTCCCCTACCCCCTAAAACTAGACATATGCAAGGTGAAGATAACGAACAGTGATCAATCTCATAACTCCCCTACAAGCAATACAAAATAGATAGCATATGAAAGAATTTCCCATTATATACTCCCGAGTTAATGTATAGGTATATGTTGATATACTTGCTTTCTAGCGTCTTAATAATTAAGACAGTTCTTCATTTTATGGAACTTTGTTTTGTGTTGTCGTCATTTTGAACATCTATGACGCTTCGTTGTGGACGTCAACAATTTGAAATGTATGGAAACGTGTTGTTAACACAATTCAGCAATGGTACCGACCCAAAAATGTAAATATAAGTAATACTGTATCATTTTAAAATATTTATCGGGATATAAATACGGGTTGGTACATGATCAAATTTTCCATAAAGCCCGAAGGGCTTTATGGAATTTGATCACGTGACCAACCCGTATTTATATCCCGATAAATATTTTAAAATGATACCTTATTTCTAAAATATATATAAGTCAAAAAATAAAATCCAATACTCAAACTTTTATCTATAGCGCTTTCGCCCTGCGGGCTCGTCAGTAAATTTTTAAACAATGTAAACAAGTTCCATTATGACGTCATCCTCGTGACGTTATGTGGGCAACGTTAAACATAATACAGTCATGATTGTGACGTCAGAACATTATACAATGTTAATGTTAGGCACTTTTAAAAATACAGACATATTTAAAATAGTTCAGTCTATAAGTTTTAAGCGCCTCTGAATTCCTGTACATTAAAGGAGACATTCTATGTAAAATGTACATGTTAAATAACATGAAGTAAAAATATTAACAGTTTAGTTTCGGCTTAAACAGTTTTATGAAATAGTTTTCCTTGGCTCTGCGTAATTGTTCATTTTCCTCTTTTGTTTTGTAAAATGGAAAAATATAAAAACTGCTTTCCCCACACGAATCAAAATGTCCGCTACATGGTGTGTTTCTTATTGTAGGATCTCTGATCTGTTGTTTATGTACACGAGCACGATCAGCCAATTTGGTTCCTGTTTGACCTATATAGTTTTCTCCACATGTAGGGCACGTCATACAATAAAGTAGATTTTTAGATTTACACGTCATAGTTGAATTTACATTGAAGTTCATTCCGTTTTTGAAAGTTATGGAGTGGCCGGTTTGTATAAATTGGCAAGTACCACATCATGGTTCCTCGCAAATCCAGGGCCGGGATTCATAAAGATTCTAAGATTTTTCTTAGATTTCCTACTTAAGTACTAAAAAAAATTTTAGCTAAGAAAAATACTTAAGTATCAATTCATAAAAAAGTTAAGCACTGTTCTTAGCTAAGTACAGTTCTTAGTAATTTAGAAAACTTAAGTTGAGTCACCCTAGCAACGCATAGTATTTCCCAAACTAAAGGTGGAACTCTTGTGCGATGGAGGTCGTATTTTTAACATGTTTTACGTCACATCTGTCAAATTTCGCAGACGTAAACATGGAAAGCCACAAACTCAAACGAAAGCCAAACTGGAGTAGTGAGGAGTCCTTGGCACTCACTACTCTTGTTGAAGAATACAAGGATGTTGTGAGAGGGAAACTAAGTCCCCAGTTAACCTCTCAAATGAAGTCGAAAGCGTGGGGGGAGATTGCGGTAAAACTTCGTGCTATGAGTGTTGGGCCAACTCGAACGGCAGCAGAAGTTGAGAAAAAGTGGCACAACATTTTCTCAAAGACAAAAACGGAGATTTCCAACCACAGACGTATAATTACTGGTACAGGTGAGTTGATGATAAAATTGTAAATTATGGTGAATACAAGTTTTATGACCAATAGATAGGTGCATAGGCCTACATATACTGACGAGTACGCGAGTGTTAGGAGAACTTGTGTATCACATTAAATATACAAGTATACTTATGCATCCCATTAACACAGTGAGATTAAAATGCGTATTTTATCCAGGCAAATCTTTCATTTCATTTTCATTGCAAGGAATTATACCGATGAAAAGATAATGTGGGGTATTTACCTTTGTTCGTTTTGGCCACTCATTTCGCTCACAAGTCGTTTCGGTCCCTAGTTGTTTCGACCCTTTTATCTTTTAAATTGTCTTAATCATTTAAGGAACTTGAAAATCATAACAGCATTCCTTATGACATTGTTATTCAACAATCATACATGATTTCAGAAATTAATGTAACATTTCATGTGATAAAAAAAGACCCCCCCCCCCCCCCCCCGCCAATTAAATATTTGATATGTCATATGCTTTTAAATTCATGTTATTTAAAAGACGTACATTTCTTTTATAATTCTATACAGTGCATTACAGTAATGTTATATTTTAACACTTTATAAATCCTGTAGGATAAAAAGAAATCCACACAGTATGTAGCAATTCAATACATTTTTACAGAAGACATTTTTTTTGCAGGTGGTGGTCCTCCTCCGAAGTCATTGAGTGCTGTAGTGGAAGCTGTTACTAGTGTAATTGGGGCAAATAACACTTGCCTGATGGGAATAGAGGGAGGCATTGATACGTCCCTGCTAAACCTAGATATACTTGGTGATGAATCTGTGTAAGTAACTTAATGAGTAACATCATTTACTATTTAAAATTGTATCATAATAGGTGTCAAATTCTTTGATTGATTGGAATCTACCATGACAGAGTTAATGTTTGTAATTTGATTTGTGTAAATAAATGAATGATATATCATATAAACATCAAAATAGAAATAGAACAACAATTATTAAACTAATCATCCAAATCATCATTTAATCATTCTCAAATGGATTAATACAAGATTCATAAAGAATAATGTATTCCTCTTCCCATCATAGGGGAATCCATGTAATTGAAGGACCTCCAGATACAGATCCCCACATTCTTGGATCAACTCCCGTAGAAGTAACATCTGTCCTGGAGTCTTCATTGCCATCGGTAACCTCAGGCAATAGCAGCAGGGTCATTAACCTGAAAAGAAAAATGGAAGAACTAACTTGCAGGAAGCTGGAACTAGAAGTCCAGTATTTGGAAATGAAAATAAGAAAGCTTAAAAAAGAGGAATGAACCATCCTTAGATTAAGAGACTGATCAATATTTTTGCTGTTGTTTGTCAGCATCTTCAGGTAGTTCAGATTCAAGTATTCAAATTCATGGTCACTGTGGTTAGGGTGAGACCAGAGTAGGGGAAACATTTTATATGTGACTATCAGAATATGATATATTTTAAAAACTATTTTCTCAATAGAATCAAAGTTGCAAGCATTGTCGAATGTTCATATTAGTTCATTTTGTGAACCCTGAGTGTAGGATAGGGCCACAATAAGGGATCAGAGTTGTACATGGGATTATATATTTAAGTTTAATTTTAAGTCTTTAAAAATCTTCTTATCATGCACTGCTAGCTATGATTATAGTCATGATGATAAGCAAGCATCCTCTGCTATTGTATATTCAGTTTATTCAAATCATGGCTCTAGAGGGTACAGTGGGGCCACAATAATGGATCAGATTTTTACATGTCAATATATTGGAAACATTTTTTTAGAAATCTTTTAAAGAACTGCAGGGCCATGGTTATCATATCAATGTAGTATAGGAAGAGGAGAACAATTATAAGAACAACTTAACAGATAACAACCCAAAAACAAACTGTAACTTTTTTCTTACTGTGTGTTACGATTTTTTAATAAATGTAAATCTTATATGACTTTTTAAGGAAATTTTGCATATTCATATAAACTGTTAATTTTTTCAGTTTCCATAAAGCTTGATAGTTTGTGACATTGTTTATCAAAGAATTATTTCATTCTCATTACTATATATAAGTCAGATTGAATCCCTAAAATTGATTGTTTTTCATTGCAATGAGTTGTCATTACATGAATGACTATATATATGTGACTTAATTGTCCAAAATTTATTGTTTTACATTAATTATGAGTATCATATTACAGATATAACTATATCGACAAATTTCTGTTACAACATATTTTTAAAATAATTTACAAGACATACAATTAGTACTTGCATATGGTAACTGTCAAAACTCTGCTCGCTCTTATGAAATTTGTAAATGTGAAGTGTGTGTATGTGTGATACCAGAATTTTTGCATTCTGAAGAAAACATGAATGAAAAGGGTTTTTTTTTAAATTTAGTTGCACATTGTATACCAGTAAAATATATGAAATATAATATCTGCCTTTGACTGTTATTCATGAAAATTATTTATCAATGTATTTGACTCAACTTTGTATAATTCTTAAACTAAATAAATTGATGATCATGATAAAACACATGTCTGTAGTAGATTTGTTTTCATTCTGGCCAAAATTGAAATATGTTTGTTTGCCCATTTCTGATTGGAGGATTATAGACAATAGTTAAGAGGGTAGGAAATGTTTTACATGTACTTTTTTCTTTCTTTTTTTTAAATTTTGATACAATAATCAATTGGTATTAGTATAAAGTAATGTTGAATGTCTGATTTAAAGAAAAAGAAATTTAATGTATACTAAAATGATTTAAAAGGAAAACAGGGGTTGAAAATTATCATCAGTAGGTCAGATATAAGGGCAAACAAACAATTTCTGAAATAAAGCCACATTTAATAATGCATGAATTCAGTTTTTAAAATATGTGAAATATAATTTGTATGCCCCCCTTTGAAAAAGAGGGGGCATATTGTTTTGCACCTGTCGGTCGGTCGGTCGGTCGGTCTGTCGGTCGGTCGGCCGGTCTGTTGACCATGTGTTGTCCGCTCAATATCTTGAGAACCATTCACTTGATGATAATGATATTTCATATGTGGGTTAGTTATGAGTAGAAAAGGATCCCTATTGTTTTTCAGGTCAAAAGGTCAAAGGTCAAGGGTCAATCTACTCTGGACATAGGAATATAATATCCGCTCAATATCTTGAGAACCCTTTGCTTGAAAGACATCAAACTTGGCACACTGGTACACCCTAAGGAGTAGATGACCCCTATTGATTTTGAGGTCATATGGTCAAGGGTCAAACTGGGCATAGGAATATACTGACCATTCAATGTCTAGAGAACCCTTTGCTTGACAGACATCAAACTTGGTATGCTAGTACATCTTCAGAAGAAGATGACCCCCATTGATTTTGAGGTCACATGATCAAAAGTCAAGGGTCAAACTGGACATAGGAATATACTGTCCGTTAAATATCTCGAGAACCCTTTGCTTGACAGACAAACTTGATACACTGGTACATCTTCAAGAGAAGATGACCCCTAATGATTTTGAGGTCACATGGTCAAAGGGCAAGGGTCAAACTTGACATGGGAATATACTGTCTGCTCAGTATCTTGAGAACCCTTTTCTTGACAGACATCAAACTTGGTACACTGATACGACTTCAGGAGAAGACGACCACTATTGATTTTGAGATCACATGGTCAAAGGTCAAGGGTCACAGTAGACAGGAATATACTGTCCGTTCAATATTTTGAGAACCCTTCGCTTGACAGACATCAACCTTGGTACACTGGTACATCTTCAGGAGAAAATTACCCCTATTTATTTTGAGGTCACATGTTTAAAGGTCAAGGGTCAAACTGGACATAGGAATATACTGTCCGTTCAATATCTTGAGAACCCTTTGCTTGACAGACATCAAACGTGGTACACTGGTACGTCTTCAGGAGAAGACGACCCCTATTGATTTTCAGATCACATGGTCAAAGGTCAAGGGTCAAACTGGATATTGGAATATACTGTCTGCTCCATATCTTGAGAACCCTTTGCTTGACAGACATTAAACTTGGTACACTGGTACATCTTCAGGAGAAGATGACTACTAATTATTTTAAGGTCACATGGTCAAAAGTCAAGGGTCAAATTGGACATAGGAATATACTGTCCGTTCAATATCTTGAGAACCCTTTGCTTGACAGACATCAAACTTGGTACACTGGTACATCTTCAGAAGGAGATGACCCCTATTGATTTTTAGGTCACATGGTCAATCCACTCTCGACATAGGAAGATATTGTCTGCTCAATATTTTGAATTGATGATACTACTCTCAATTAAATGATGTGTGTGTGTATAACCCTTTTCAATTTTGCACCATGGGGGGCATATGTGTTTTACAAACATCTCTTGTTAATCTCTATCTTAAATGTCCCAGCCTCCATAATGCTTACCAATCAAAAGCGATTTTCTGCAAATAGTTGTCTGTACCTTAGTCCTTCTGTTTGACCGTTCTGATGATTACCAGTAGCATGCCCATCATCTTGTTGGTTGTTAACATTTTCATCATCATTCCCACTATCATCAGCTAATGCAAGGTATCTGTCTAGATTTGCATATGTTGTGCAAAACGCAGCAAGCAATGATGACTTGGCACACCTTTTCTGGAGAAAGGCGGATTTCTCCATGCAGAACATGGAATCTTCTCTTAAGTTGGCCTATCCCTCTCTCTACAACACTTCTTGTTTTCTTGTGAGCCCTATGATTGAATCAAATCTATATAATATATTAGGAAAACTATAATAATAACAAAACAAAAAAATAATAATAATAATGGTATGTAAAATTTATGAAAATGGGATGGGGGTAATTTGAAAATCTGAAGAAAAACCATTGTCAGGGTGTCAAGCCACTTTTGGTTTAAATAATATAGGATTATAGGATTTTTTTTTTTTGCAGTTTATCGGGCAAATATTGGGATTTTACTACAGATTTAACCGCAAGTTTGTTATATTGAGCTGACAGAAGGACTGACATTGATCAGCATATAGACAGTTTCAAAATGTTAGAAGTGGATAAATTGAACATTTAAAATAAAATAGAAAGGTTTGAAATTGCTTATTTGAAACTAATATAATGAAATGGAGAAAAATATGATCTAGATGACATGGTATAATTTAGTTCATATTTGCCCAGTCCATTGATTTTAATAGCAAGCCATGCTTATAGTGACAATCTTCAAATGGATTGCTGATTCAGTAAATGTTAAAATAATAAGAATATATGCTAAAATGTAAATTAAAGAAGTTTCGAGATAAGGATTTCAGTTTCTTAAAAAGCCATTCTCTTAAATTAGTGTTGTTTTTTCAAAAATACATGTAACAAAAATACATATCTGAATGTATCATAGGTATGATTGTATCAATAAGCATATGGCTTAAATTTTGCTGCCAATTGGCTACACCTACATAGGGCTTTATAGGGGGACTTAGAGGGAAAATATAGGAACCTTCAAGTTTATAGGGAAATATAGGAATAAATAGGGACTTTGTACTGTGCTGGGAATGACAAAAATTTTAATAAAAGCATTATGTTTCATATGAATTATTGTAGTAAAAAAAAATTCCCACCCACCCCAATAATCAATGCTCATCTATTTTCTTTAAAAAAAAAAATCCCCACATTTCTTTACACCAAATGTTTTTATTGAAATAATTTTTAAGTTTGAATTTTTTGATTTAAAAAAATAATGGACATAAATATCTATTCTGGTAAATATTACCCGAGTTTGTGACACAGGTGCAGGTGACATGGCTATATAAATGTACCACTCTTTTATTTACAAAATAATATTAGTAATGTACCCTTTACATGTCAGTTAAATATAACAATCAAAGTAGATTTACATTGTTAAAAAAAATCCTGTAAACATAATGTTATTTAATGATTGCTGATAGATAAGAATACATTTTTAAATGTCAGTTTGGATCCGCCACTAGGGCGCTTTTGAGCAAAGAGAAAGTAGGACTTTCAGTACAGCCATGAACGCGGATCGAAAAACAATGATTCTCACCTGTTATAATTTGTCTGACAACCTTGATTGGGATGCAAAAATGGAGTCAAGAGCCATCTCTTCGAAGGATACCCACTATCTCCTAGCAAGTGTGTATGGACAGGTAACCTTCCTTGGTCAAACAGTACTTTGAGACCGCTTTCGTTCAGAATCCTAGCGTCATGCGTGGAACCCGGCCATTTTGTTACGACATCAAGGATTTTGTAGAATGGATCAAAGACCACCTGTGTGTTGATGCTATTTGAATGTGAGTGCCGTCAATGGTCCCAACAACTCCCGGAAACCCAGCGATAGAGAAAAATTCCTCTTGGTTTTTACGAATGTCAGAAGTATTCTGTGGGAATTTAATGAATTGTGTAACAATTCTTTGGGAGGACAGACTTTGGAGGGTTGCAGTTATAGCCCTAGACACGGTGGACTGGGAAACACCCATGTCGTCTCCGTTACACAGCTGCATCTTTCCAGTGGCAAGAAATCGTAGAGTCAGCAAGATTTTCTGAAGTGGCGATACTGCATGATTTCTCTGTGAACTACTGATAATTTCATGTGCAATCAAACTTTCAATGAAATAAATACCGACTGAATCCAATCTAAACCTTTCCACAAGTTGTGCATCACTGTACTGAGCTAAATAGTCCTTTCTTTCTCGAAAACATCGCCTGTATGCTCTATTGGCGGCCATTATGATTCTTGACTTAAGTCTTTCTTAACAATTTAAGACTGCTAAAGACTACACTTAAAGTTAAGAACTGTTTAAGAATTTTCTTACACTTAAGTTGTTTTATGAATAAAACTAAGTAGAAAAACTCAAAATCTTAGAATTACTTAAGTTTTTTATTGGTTTAAGAATTTTCTTATACTTAAGTACATTCTAAGACTGTTTATGAATCCCGGCCCAGGTATATTATACGTATATGTATATGCAAATATACATACAATTCAGGTATGTTATCATACGTATATATTTTGTAAACTTCTTTTTTATGACAAACATTTAGATGCAATGTCGCAGTTTGTATGTATGCAGGCCTGCTGCATATTATTATACTTAATATATGTAAGCTTGTTGGATGTATGCGATTTGTGATTTTGCATCTATTCTATTTTTTTCATTATTTAATTAAATCTATATGTTATGTAAATAAGTATACCACTTCTTATGGTTGATATTTTATCTGTCATACAATTTTAACATAAGTACTAACTCACCACTTATTACATTATACATCTTCAGTTTTATACACATAATACATACTATCGAATAAGAATTATTGAGCCATGTCGTGCTACGAGCTGGATCCAGTTACAGAAACATGGTACATGGTCTGAGGTGTAGCACCTGACGACGACCTCAAAATTCTTGCCTGATGACGATCTCAAAATTGTTGTCTGGCATAATTTTATAATTTATGATTAACAAAGTAATAACTAGTGGCACTCTATTATCAAAATTTTCTTTGGCGACCCTACCCTAATTCTTTTCTGTATATATTTTAGTTATTTCACATGTATATACATACCTACATCCCTATTACTATTACCTGTTACTAATATTACTAATTATGTAATAGTTATGGTATATTTATTTCGGTGTATCTTGATTTGGACGAAGGACGGAGACTCATGCGATTACTAATTATTACCTTCTATTAGAATCCAAATAAATAACAAATATTTCAAATATTTAATCTTATATTTACTTATTATATTGTTTTAATTTTAATATACTTAAAGGTCATATGAAACGATATTCTGAAGAAATTGAGTTATGTATGGAAATTCATAAATCAAGGTTTATTAAACAATAATTCGTTTTTTATTTTTTTCATTCAATGCATTATAACACCACAACAGCTGATCAAATGTACTCGATCACAAAAATGATTTTTGATGATCGCGGCTTATCTCCCTTGCTTGTGACGTCAAAAAGACCCACTGTGATGTAAACAACTAGGCTTATAACATGGTATAGCCTAACTAAGTATTAACTGCATAGCTTTGAGATATGCCACAGTGTGCTGCATTTAATTGTAGTACATGTGTTAGAGGGTAGAAGAGGGTGCATATGTACCTCTTCCCAAGGGATACTAGATTTAGAAAGAAAAAAACTATATGGGTACAAAATCTCCGACGCGATCACGCGATGGATTTGTTGCCATGAGCACTGCACTTCAGTACATCCTAGCCCAACAATGTGGACACAGATAGATCAATTTAAAATCAGACGCTGTGCCGATCATTTTTTATTATCCAAAGACTGAGGCAAATCAAAATATAAATTAAAGTCAACCGCTTAGTTAAAGCGAAGACACTGGACGTATGTAGGCCCTATTACTAAAGTACACAACGGTTGGTTATCATTGTAATCACAATAACACATTCCATCAATGAACATGAACTTTGAATAAATCTACTCATAATTATATTCTATTTTCATATCTTATCTAGCCTACATTACAAACTCTTAGTCTATCAGTCAACGATATTCGTATAGTTTCATGTTATATAGCTACTACTAGTATCCCAGAAGTGTGTAATTATTATTTTCTTATTATTTTAAAATTGTAAAATTCAGTTGAATTAAGATTATTAATAAGACTTTCATTCTCAAATTCAAAAAGAAAATCGTGAAATATCATTCAGAAATTATAATTTATATCCCATATACTATAAATATCAGTACAGATAACTAAACATGCTTATCAAAATAATAATATTAAAAAAAAAATCATTAAAGTATTTGAACAGCGGGGATGTAAAGTAAGAAAGTTAGTAAATACCTGATATAGAATTAATGCAAGCAATATTGATGTATCACTTACAATTGAAAAATATAGAAACACCCCCTTCTCCATTAAAAAAAAAGATTTGTGAATTTTATACTTAAATTGGGACACACGCGGAAACACTAGCTGATTATGAAGAACCGTGCGCCAGTACATCAGATGACATCCATGATACATTTGCCACATTTAGGGTACTCTACACGTACAAGAACATTTTAGCGCTATTTCAATATTGTGGTTATTCGTATCCCGTGGGGATCCGGGTTAGAATAGGTACTCAGTACCCCTTGCGTGTCGAAAGAGGTGGTCCTTCGGATGTGATCGCAAAAACCGAGGTCCCGTGTCACAGCAGGTGTGGCACGATAAAGATTCCTCCCTGCTTAATGGCCATAAGCGCCGAGCATAGGCCTTTTGCAGTCCTTCAGAGATACTGTATAAAAAGAAAGTTCAATGCTAAAATTCTGAGTTTCTAATGTTGGAAGCTGATTCAAAATTACTTTTTTAATTTTTTCATAGATATTCATTTTTTCAGTCATAACTTAGTTTTTTTCTTCATTCTTTTATGGAAATGGGGAGGGGGTGGGTTTACATAGAATGAAAACGAAGGGATGTGACTGAATTCCTTAGAAATCAGAGGGAAAATGGTCAAAAAGAAAGGAAAACACCCCACACTGTTACACCCCAAATCGTCGCCCGTCCGAAATCGTCGCCAGTGACAATTTGGGGTTTCCTATGTAACACCCCAAATTGTCGTCCGCCCCAATTCGTCGCCGGTGTAAAGGCAAATTTTGACTCCCATAGAATAATGACCGGGGGTCATTTTTCGACGTCGAAAAATGACCCCCGGCCATTACTCGTCGTAGAATAATGACCCCTTTTGCCCGTAGAAAAATGTCTTTTTCAAAAAATCAGTCCATTTCACGTTTAGAAAAATGACCCCCGTAGAATAATGACCCCCTTGTAAATTTTATTAAGGATTATTTCTCTGGTAATGCCTAAGGGAGGCAGTCCAACATTGTCATATTATAAGTAAATCTATCATTCATATGAAACGTAACCAGATTAAAACATATTAGGAATTGTAATTTTGTTTCAAAAATAAGAATTTACTTGTTTTAACAAAAGAGTGACTCGTAATTTTTCTGTCGATAAGCCCAACCTCTGCAGACCTGGATGGACATGCCGGGGGTTACTATGTCTTGGAAATCCTCTAATTCTGATCAGCGACGGGAATTGTGTACTCATACGGATATCCAAGGAATTTCGAAGGGGGGGGGGTCGGGACCCCCCCCCCCCCCCATCAGCCATTTTTATAGGGTGCTAAACCTGGAATTTTTTTTTTTATTTTTTTTCCCCAAGTTTCAAGATTTTTATTTATGAAACAAGACAAAAACACATACAAATATACAAAACAAATGAAATACATGTATAAGATACAATGTGTATAAGATATGGTTATTATTTTACCATGGAATCAAAATAGATACAGTATATGTCAAACAATTGTAGTTATTAATTTACATCAACATAATTTCAAGTGACGGAATAATACTGCGTAAGAAACATATTTGGCAGTGTGTGTATAATAAAGATAAGTTTTTGGTTGTTGTTTTTCAAAAACGCCCCACTGCCACAATGAGTCCACACATATCACGACAGTTCATATCCGACTCATTGGGCAGCTCTATTAGAGGACTGACCCTCTGAATAGTGGCTTCAGATATAACACAAGTATATATAATACACAGATATACACATGTATACATACATGTGCGTGCATAGATATAATAGCAGTAGTAAAAATGTTTAAATTTTATGTTAAAAATTTTGATATAAAGAATATCTATAGATTGGATACAAAATTTTGAAAAAACTTCTGTTCTTTTGTTTTATATAAAAACCTGAGAACTTGACAGTGCGATCTCAAGTATTCCTTGATGGAACGAATAACAAAATCACTCGTCTCATCAACCTGCACAACTCTACAATACATCTTACATTTATAAATTCTAAATGCAATAAAAGAAAGAAAATAGTTATATATCTTTATCAACTCAGCATTATCCAAATAAAACCCAACAGCAATATGTTTCCAAGTAATTGTGAAATTAATACAGGTACTTGCGACCTTCCATATATGTCGTACATTAATACAATCAAAAATAAGGTGTTTTGTGTTTTCGATTTCATTTCTACACAGTTTACACTTATTTGTTACAGTGTTGTTCCATTTGCTAATAAGGAGATTATTACTCAATAAGTTGTGTATTAGTTTATAATTAAACTCTGCTAAAGATTTGTCTTCAATGTATTTAACTTTCAATAAAAATATTGATTCCCATTCCTTTTTATCTGTTATTTGGAACTCTCTACTTAACCTTGTAAACGAGGGTTTTTGGAATTTATGCTTTATCAAAGTAGAATAGAAAATTTTAGTTTTATGTTGTAAACATAAATTTTTATCAATATTTTTGGTTTTAATGTAGGGAATTTTAGAAAAATCATATCCGAGTTCAATTTTTTTGAAAATATGTCTTATCATCTTATACTCGCATAGCCAGTTCGTTTTCTTAGTAAGACAATCATAAATTTGTTTACCTGATTTTAATAGCCCATCCTCATTAAAAATGTCTTTAACATATAAAATTCCACTTTTTATCCAATCATCAAAACATATTGATTTACCTTTGAAGAGAAAATTTGCATTTGACCATATTGGCTGAAGAAGGAATTTTTCAGTGGAGTTAAGAGTTTGGTTTGTGCTGTCTTGACAAAGGTTGAAGCAAGAAAACACCTGTTTATAAAACACTGGAAAATTTTTAAGAATGCCATAATTGTTAGTTGATGTTTCAGAAGTCTTAGCTAAATAATCAATGTCAAGATTTAAAGTTTTGCTGAAACTTTCTGCATATTTTTTAATGATATGATTACTTGTAATAAGGCGTGGAATCCACATGGCCTTTAGGGCTTTAAGTTTAGACTCTATATCGACTACACCTATCCCTCCATCTTTAATATCCCCTATCAATGTGTTCCTTTTGATTCTATCTTTTTTATTCCATAAAAAATTAAATATCAACCTATTGATATCTTTTATAAACTTAGGATCGGGTAATTCTAAAATGCTTGCAACATAAGTCAATTTTGATAAAGCCAATGAGTTAATGATTGTACATTTTCCAAATAATGATAGTTTTCTTCTCTTCCATGATTCAAATAACATTTCAATTTCGTGATATATTTTCATCCAGTTTTTATTGTAACATTCAATCTTATCTTGACCTATATGAATACCTAAACATTTTACGGCTTTCTTAGTTACCTTTATTCCCTCTACTGTTTCAAGCTGGTTTCTCAGGTTTCCGAGTAAAATACATTCTGTTTTTGTGAAATTTATTTTTGACCCTGCTAATTCACAGAAACTTTTAATGGTGTTTATTGCATGTTTTAGAGAATCGGTATCACTTAAAGCCAGTGTCATGTCGTCTGCATGTTGAATGTTTTTAATTTCATTTTCTAAGTTTTTATTTTTAAAACCGTGAATCGAATTATTTGATTTGATTTTATCTGATAGAATTTCTGCAACAAATAGATATAAAATCGCAGAAATTGGACAGCCTTGCCTAATTCCCCTGTGCATCTGGCATGTTCTAGAGATCCAGCCATTATTTTTTAAACGGAAGATAGGATTTTTATAGAGTATTTTAATCCATTTAATAAAATTAATTCCAAAATTAAATGTTTCTAGAGTTTTGAACAGAAAATTCCACTCAACTGAATCGAATGCTTTCTCAAAGTCGAGAAATAATAATAAGCCCTCTTGATTATTGTTTTCCCAGTAATCAAAAATATCTAATATTAATCGTGCGTTGCTTCCTATAAATCTTCCTTTTATATATGCTGTCTGTTCGTTACTTATGTAATCATCGACAACTTTTTGTAAACGACGAGCAAATATGAATGCAATTATCTTGTAGTCTGTATTTGTAAGGCTAATAGGTCTGTATTTTTTTAATAGGGATTTCTATCCTTTTTTGTGAATTAATGATATGACAGCAAGTCGTTGGGAAAAAGACATTTCATTTGATAAAAAAAATTCTTTAAGCATTCCAAAAAAAAGTTCCGATAACTGATCCCAAAAGCATTGATAAAATTCAGTTGGTAAACCGTCTAGACCTGGCGATTTATTGTGTTTCATACTCATAACAGCTTCTCGACATTCATCTAAAGTTGGAAATTGGTCACAATTATTTCTCGCACTCTCAGATAAACATTTAATATTGCTATTATTTAAATAATTCTGAATGTCAGAAGAATTTATATTTTTAGTATCATACAGATTTTCATAAAAATTACACATTTCACTCAAAATATCTTCATCAGTAGTTAAAGTTTCTTTTCGTTCGTTCTGTAGTTCATTAATAACATTCTGTGATTGATGCTTTTTTTCTAGACTTAAAAAATACTTGGTGTTTTTTTCTCCTTTGTCGATCCACTTAGCGCGTGACCTAATTTGAGCTCCTTTTGCTTTTTTATCATACAAGTCATTTAATTGCGACTCCAAGTCTCTCTTTTTATTCATATCAATTTGGAGATGTGGGAGAGATTCTATTTCATTTATTTCTTTTTCAATGTTTGAAATTGTATTCTTAAGATTTTTCTGCGATTTGATTGAAAAATGTATAGAAAGTAACTTAATTTTATGTTTTAAAATTTCCCATTTTTGCGTGTTTGTTCCTTGTGAGTTTTTTATATTTTGTATAATATTTACAAATTGGTTTTTATATTCGCTACTTTTTAAGTAGGAAGTATTTAATTGCCAGTAACCTGTTCCTCTCTTGTTATCGTGTATATTAAGATTAAATCTAATTGCTTTGTGGTCAGACATTCTGGTTCTATTAGAATGAGTTCCTGGAATTTTCTGTAGCATGGGAGATTTGCATTTATTTAGAAAAGTTTTACTAATGAATACAAAATCGATTCTACTTTTGGGTATGTCAGAAGCATCACACCACGTGAAACCACCTGTTTTATCATGTTTACTTGTCCATAAATCGACAAGATTTAACGGAATTATTATGTCATTTAGCACTTTAGAGCTTTTATCTGAACAATTATCTATTTTACAGTTGAAGTCCCCACATATAATAATATTGGATGAAATGTTCGAGTAATTATTAATGAAAGTTCTTAATCTTTTGAAAAATTGGATTCTACATGATTCATTATTTGGTGCATATATATTAACTAAAGTCAATTCTATGTCGTGTAATTTCACGTTGATTAATAATTTTCGTCCGTCTTTTGATCTGTGAGTATTAAGAATATTAATGTCTAATCCATTTTTAGTCAGTATTGAAACACCTCTGGTAAATGTTGAATCAGAAAAGCAGTGTATAGCTTTTCCATACCATGAAAAATTATACAACGATTCGTTTTCTTCAATGAAATGCGTTTCCTGTAAAAAGGCAATATCTATTTTTGAATGTTTTAACCAATTATAATATTTTAAACGCTTTTCTTTGGTATTTAAACCTCTTGCATTAACAGACACAAATTTAAGGTTGTCCATGCTTCAAACAAAAAATTCATACTAAAGAAAAACATTTCTATTTACCTTAAACAGAAACAAAGACATTGTCCTTTTGAAGTCCGAGTTAAGGGTTTGGATATTATGCGAGCACAAAATGTAAGGTGAAATTAGCCCTTTCCGCCGCGATTTTTAGAGTCAAATGCATTTCCTTTAGGAGATGCCGTTTTGGTTCCCGAGACGACACTCTTCATCTGTGTGAGAGTCGCTTGTTGAGATCTGGTTCTCTCTCTTGGGGTAGTCTGTGTCTGTGTGAGAGTCGCTTGTTTAGATCTGGTTCTATCTTTAGGGGTATTCTGTTCGAGATTTATTTGTTGAGATCTGGTTTTCTCTATTGGGGTAGTTTGGAGAGACTGAGGACGATTTGGAGGTTGGCGGAGACGCGAGGCAATTTCTGAGAGAATGCAGCCAAGTTTGTTGGTGCCTGGCCAAGCTTCAGCACACGTGTGAATGGTAGCATCCTTGTCCAGCCCAGAAGCCCAGAAATCATCATATGTGGACTCAACAAACACATGATTCCTTTTTTGGGTTTTGAGAGAATCGGCGAAAACCGGAACTTGTTCAGCTTTGGCCTCTATAATTTCTGTCATAATCTGGATTTGGTTTAACGAAAAACTGGGTGACGGCAAGACGTGTTTCCCAATTTTTTTCGCATCTAGGGCAGATTTACACAGCGGGGTTAAGGTGTCCCGGGTAAAATAACAAGCAATAACAGCATATTCATATAAAAGTAAAATTCTTTCAAGCGTCGCATATTTTTAGTAAAAATCGTTTTTCAATACATTAACAAACATCGTATCACGTGGGGAAATCCTTTGCTTACCTATTACGTCGTCATACAAGTGACGTAGAGCTATTTTTATCCGCTAGACTTTTAGTTGTTTATCACCTCGTTCCAGGTGAAAGATGCACTCAAACCATTTGCAGCTTGGGCTTGATATGTCGACATTAATATAGTAAATTTAAAGAGTGATACGGATCGGTACAATATCCTCTCAAATATAGCAATTTCCATAATCTCAACTCAAATGTTGGGCATTTTCCACATTCACATCCAAATCGTATCTAAACGAGGCAAAATATTGTACCTTCCGTATCAAAATCCTAAATCTGCAACTAGTTACCTTTCTGAATATGCCTAGGTCGAAATAAAATATCGTCATCTTTCACCTGTAACGAGTCGATATGTACATGCGTTGGTTTTCTTTATTCTAAATGACTATACACATCGGGGGCGATATCAAGGTCACAAAGTGATGTAAAGATTACTTTACAGTCTTTCGTTCACATATTATATATAAATATATGAGACTTATATATTATTGAAGAAATTTAGGGGGGGGGGGGGTGATCATCTGACAAACAGATTAAAACACATGCAGCTTGAACACTAGATAACGCCAATAAATAGCGAGAAAATATTATGACATTTTCCCCGTGATACAACTATAGACCTGTACGTCGTGACGTACTTTTATATTGTGACGTCATATAGTATGAAGTGCACGGAGGTACATTTTATGATGATTATTTTAACTTTACTCGGGACACCTTAACCCTTCTGCGTAGCTATTTGTATTGCTGAAGCTCTCTGTAGATCACCGCTACGCATCGCTTTCACGTATTGAAAGGCGTGTTCTGCAGACTTATGGTTTACACCAAATAACTGCAAATCACATGGGGAAAAGTTAGACAAACAGTTGTCTTGGCCAGCAAAAGGAATGACGTTGGGTGCTGATTCAGTATAGTATTCACATTCATGGTTTCCAGGTTCGTGACCTTCGGATTTGCAAATTTTGCAACGCTTATTGTTTGGGCATTCCTTAGTGTAGTGGTTTTCCTCCCTGCAATTCATACACCGTGGAGTGCGTTTGGTGGACGGTTGACCGTAGTGGTAAATAGTACATCTTAAACCGGCACGTGGAAGGAATATACCTTCGTCTAGCGCTTTGGTATAAATGAATCTATTACCGTTAAGGATGCCGGTCATTTTTCTAGTAACCGGATGACGAATTTTTTCGTACTTCAGATCACTGGTGAGAGTAAGATTGAATTCTTGAAGCATTTTGATTACTTCGTTGTCATCA